>NW_018165219.1:298283-307008 GCF_001263595.1 Phalaenopsis equestris
GCTTGCCTCTATAGGGAACTTGGAACCCAGGTAAAATAAACCCTATTTAATCTTTGTATTAAATAGGGGAATTTGTCGGTCATATATAAAAGGTTCGCAGACCAAACGGATGTCACAAATCTCATAGTTTGCAGGATTGGGTCTATCGCTGAGGTCTACACTTATCTCTCGGGAAGGTGTAGTATTTGCGGTATCAGGCACGATTATGCAAACTATCAGACCAATGAGGTCCATTTGGTCTCATTTTTCAAAAATTAAAACATACTGCTTTCAAAACCCAAACTATATATTTATTATATTAAATTAAATTTCAAAAATTATTTTCATATTTCATATCTTCAAATCTATCTAATCTAAATCGAAGAAAAAGTTGACCGACAGGCTTTTGTGATAACTTTATGATCCAACTCAAAGTTTTCCAGACACAAGACCATATGGCTAATTAATCCTCTCTATCACAAGAGAGAGTTTTCAGCAAAGACTAGTCATAGGCTTTAAATGCTAAGGTTATGGTAACAACAATTTTAGTTTTGGATTGGAAAAATTAATCGATGTAACTTAAAATAGATGGTATATAGAATATAAAGAACTAAATTAAGACCTCATGGTTATGTTACCTCAGATTGTGGAGCCTGCTCCGCGAAGTCAGAGGTAGATAACCTAACTCCACTCAAGGATCCTTGTTAACAATCATAATATGCATCATTCAATGGGACCTAACAAGATTTCAAGTAGATGTTTGTCTAAAAAGTCAATTTTAGGATGATCATAATTCATAGAAGGCCTCATACCTTATCAACTAGAGATCTCATGATTCACAAATAACATGAATGAACCATTAAAACATTCAAGCTTTAACCATAAATACAATCTAATGATATCATTTTACAACTAACCATCCCATCAAAAAGTCTCAATTTTATTTGTAAATCAATAAAATTATTTTGCAATGAATCACTAAGCCAAATGGCATCTACCACATCCTTATTGAAGTACAATTTTTAAGAGACCATAGAAATGTATTTGATATGATTAGTAATTTATAGCTTATCTTAAAATTTTCACCTTTTAACAGACTATTGCATAGAATGAATTACTAGTTTCTTTAAGCATAATCATACTAATCTAGGGGGTCTTGAAAGTATTTAGGAAGGGGATTTAGCGAGAAAACGGTGGAGTAGCGAGGGAATAAAAATATGCGGTTAGCAAGGCTTGGAAAGGCTATAAGGTGCTCGGCGGCTGCATTCTGCTGGGGGACAGCAGGTTCAACGTCGCCGTCGTCTGTTCCGACTGCAAATAGCTATCCAGTGGCGATTCAGCAAGGTACAAGCAAAGTGCCTGGATAGTGAACCGGAAAGGATAAATGGAAGTTACCTGCTGCAGTATCTTGGACGGGTGCTCAGCTGAAAATCAAGTCGGATGGCAATACGGTGATATATGGGCGGGAGCACATGTTCCAAAACAAGATATAGATACAACACTTGCAAAAAGAAATGATACAGCACTACGGAGAGCAAAATTCTGAGAAAACACTTCTTAATTCATCAAATCAAAAACTAAAACTTCAAAACTCTATTACAGCAAATATAAAGTCTCCCAATAGAAAAAATCATAATTGAAAAATAAAAATGAAGGAAATGAAACAATGAAACTGGTAGAAAATAAGAGAAAAATAGAAATGAAGGAAATGAAACAATGAAATTGGTAGAAAATAAGAGAAAAAAAGGAATTGGACTTCTCAATCCCACCTCCTGAAATCGCGGGAGTATCATGATCCGGCGATATTGACAGGATCAGACGCCCAGCATCATTCTCCCTGGGTAGAAGTTTCATCTTCTTCCCAAGAAGCTTCTAGAATCGAACTATTATCACCATAATAAAGTCATTGCATTGTTGTGTCTAAGCCAATCTCACTACAAAGTCTATGCTAGCATCTATTTTAGACAACTCCAAAATGCATACATCCTTCCACAATCTATCCTAATAGAATAAACAACCATCATTATTTGGCACAACTTGAGCTGGAACTGCACATAGACAAGTGCTCTGGTGAACCAAGTCTCAAGAATTTAAATATGTAACATGTTTTCCCACACCTCATACTCAGCTGGGTGGATCTGATAAAAAAGCATGTATGAAAAACTAACTCTGGAATGAGATATATGACATGTTGGATCACTCTCAGCGCTAAACATCGAATAGGTAAACTGTCAGTCATGATGTCTAGCAATTCCTTCAATAAGAACTGTCCCTCTCACTATCTTCTGAAAAAATAGATGTTAATCCAACTGGAGTCTCCCTCATGGGCTCAGCTTGAATTACTAGCATCTATTTCTTGTCGGCTCGAAGTTGATGCTAATCTCTGATGTCATCAACCTCTCTTGCGTCATGGTCTACTTTTTCAACTACTCCCTGCTTAGTGAAAGAGATCATACTCTTATTGGAAATCCAATGAACTGTGCTAAAAACCGTGGCACTTAGAACAATTCCTCCAACAAGGGTTATCATTTTTTAGGTAAGGAATCTTTAGGCTCACTATCTTTTAGAATAACCAACGTTAATTTAACTGAAGGCGCTCTCAATTGGCTCAACTTGATTCAATAACATCTCTTTCTTGTCTACTCGAAGTTGAGACTAATCTCTAAAGTTTTCATCCTTTCCCGTGTCATTGTAAATTTCCTCAACTAATACCTGCTCAGTGAAAGAAATCACTCTTATTTGAGAATTTGATGAACTATGCCCAAGACCATGACACTTGGCGTACTTTTTGGCTCAAGATGAATTAGAGTGTTGGTTGGATCCACATGTTCTCTACTCTAAACCAGTTTCTCGTCTGGTTGGGTTGGCTTGGGTGCTGCAATGAGTGTATTCTTGCAGTATAATTTGATGGTTGAAACCTGTTTGAATGGTGGTGTGGACTTGTGCCCAAAAGCACAGCACTTGGCGCACATTTTGGCTGAGATGAACTTGAGAGTGTTGGTTGGATCCACATATTCTCCATTTTGAACTAGTTTCTCCTCTGGTTGGGTTGGCTTGGGTGTATTCAATGGGTGTATTCTAGCTACTTAGTCTGATGACCGAAATCTATTTGAAGGGTAGTGTGGACATTATAGTACAGTGTTATCTTTCCACCTTCAGGAATAAGGTCTGAACATCTTGTAATATCCAATAAGACTGCAACTGTATCACATTGACAATGAACGATTTCAATCCCCTCAGGTATCGAACTATAGTGTTCTCCTCGGGCTCCACTAGCCCACACTTCGCTATGGTGTCCTCCACAGTCTCCACTAGCCCACACTTCAACATAAGTTGCTCGAAGTCAATTGTGTACTCCTCCATAGCTATTTAGTCTGATGACCGAAATCTGTTTGAAGGGTAGTGTGGACATTATAGTACCGTGTTATCTTTCCACCTTCAGGAATAAGGTCTGAACATCTTGTAATATCCAATAAGACTGCAACTGTATCACATTGACAATGAACGATTTCAATCCCCTCAGGTATCGAACTATAGTGTTCTCCTCGGGCTCCACTAGCCCACACTTTGCTATGGTGTCCTCCACAGTCTCCACTAGCCCACACTTCAACATAATTTGCTCGAAGTCAATTGCGTACTCCTCCATAGAAGAATCTCTCTGGACACAGTTGTGTTGTCGCTCCACCTTAAGAGCTAAGGTTTGAACATTGTCCAACAAGACTGTAACTGTACCATATTACCAATGGGCGACCTCAATTCCCTCAGGTATCGATCTATGGTGTTCTTCTCGAGCTCCATTATTCCACACTTTGCTATGATATTCTTTACGGGCTTCACCAGCCCACACTTCAACATACGTTTCTCTAACTCAAATGTGTACTCATCCACAGAAGAATATCTCTGGTGCAGGTATTGGAGTCTAAAAAACATATCCTATCAATAATGCAGAGGAACACATTTGCGCTGCATCTCTCGTTTCATCTTAGACAAAGTAGTAATTTTACCCTTTCCTTCCCGCAGTTTATGATGCTTTAGGCTCTCTCACCACAACAAAGTATCTTTCCTAAGCTTGATGGCTATCAATTTAACTCTCATCCTGAGAAACATCTTTGTACTAAAAATTCGATCCATCATTTGAAGCCACTGGATAAACTCATTTGGCTCCATGGAACCGTCGAAATTAGACAAATCTACCTTTACTCCAATATATTGGCTTCTCCCTTAATATTCCATGTCGAGTAGAGATCATGATCTTCTTCACTGGAAACTAAATGGTGGAATGGATTCACGTCCTCCTCTTGATCTAACGAGTCACCGTTGTGACTATGAATGATCTCACCAAATTTTCTCCTCTCACACGCAACAAGCCTTAGCTGCAATTAACGATTTTTTATTTACATCTCTTTCATAATAAAGCTCCAGGACATCTATTTACAAATTTCTCCTAAACGGCATTTTGTCCTTTTCTCTTGACTAGGTTTCCGGTAGATGTAAGATTACAAATCAAAGTTTGTTGAGAACTTGGGTTTTGGTGGTAGGGGTCGAGCTGAAATTTTGGTGGAGGTAGAAAGACTCGATTTTAAAATTTTGGGGTTAAGGCTAGGAATTGTGGTATGATGGATTTGGAAATTGTAAGGTTTTTATTTTTATTTATTGAAATTTTAGCTTTTGGACAAAAAAAACAAAACAAATCCAAAATTTTAGCTTTTGGAAATGCCTCATGCTTTTGTCGTTGTTTTTTACAATCAAAATATGATATGTCTTTCTCCACTTATTTTATACGTTAAAAAAAACTCATTTTCTTTTCTTCCCTTTATCATCTTTATTCTCTCACACACAACTAGACCAAGCGCTCATTGGTTTCCTCCTATCCCTCTTACTCGTTTTCCTCTTCCTTTGAGGTACTCACTCTCTCTGATCTGTCTCTCCCTCCCCAGCAACAGTAGCCCCCTCACCTTTCCGCCGTCCCTCTCTCCCACTCGCTGACTCGCTGCTCTCTCGCCGATGACTTGAGCACACGACAACTTGCTCACCTTCCTTCACCCTCCAACAAGCCAAAGCACCAACACCACTCTCTGCTTCACCCTTTTCTTTTCTACTGCTACATGTCGTGCATCTCTTCTTCCTTCACTCTTTCTCACGCTAAGGCCGCAACCCACCTGCCCTCCAATTTGCCTCGCCGAAGACCCACATCCGGCCAACCCTACCCATCTCCCTAGTTTCTTCTTCTCATGTGAAACCAAACACAGTTCTTCTGTCTCCCTATAATACTCTGCTGAAAACCAAAAAAATATTTCTTCCTCTCTGCTCTATCCATAATCAAAACCACTAATGTTCCAACTCCTATTTTAGCTTCACACGTGACACAACAACCCGAATTCTTGCTCCCAACACTACAAACATCTAATTCGAATAAAGGAAAAATATAGAAGTAGATTTCATACTCCAACACTACAAGCTGAACTAGTGCATATGTTTTTTTAGCATTGTGAGGGAAACTTATAGTTGGCATTCGCAATGGATTTCGTCGTCATCGATCTACAAAGGGATATAAGATCGTATTCCTCGACTTCTAAAGCCGATCGCGGTGCTTTTGACGCGACAAGCTGAACTCTTGCATGTTTTTTCTAGCGTTATGAGGGAAACTTATAGGTGATATTCGCGACGCATTTCGCTTTTGCGACGTGTTTGGAGGGACGAATATAACTCGTGCATGTTATTCTTAGCGTGATGAGGGAAACTCAAATGCAATGTTCGCGATACAATCCTTTTTGTGATGTGTCTGGCATGAAGAGCTGAACTCGTGCACATTTTCTTGCAAGGAAAACTCGTATGTGACACTCACGATGCAATTGGAAAATACTCGTGATATGAAATATGCCTACATGTACCATGCGCATCTTTCTTGTCGTGCGGGTTTCAAATATATTGGTCGCAGTGTCTCACGACACCGACCATACACGTCTTTCTTGGCATGGTGGGCAGGCTTAGTCTCCTGAACCCAACGGGAGGCAACGCCGGAAGGCTATCGAAATTTTACCAAATTTCGGAACAAAATTTAAAAGACTTGATATAATAATCTAAGTCAAGCATAAAATGGACATATAGTGATTTAAATGAAACTTGGGTTAAAACTTAAATAAATATAAACACTCAAAAGGGAAGGCCAAAAAGGAAAATATAAGAAAGCAAAAAATTTAAAGACTTACTTGAAAGATTCAAAGACTCAAACTTCTAAAGCAAATGAAATCTTCCTACCCCTATGAGCTTCAAAGCGTGAAATGAATAAGGTTATATGCTTCTATTTATAGAAGGAGAATGAATCCATGTGAGCCCTATTTGATTAAAAAAGTCGCATGAAAATGAATATTACCCCCCAAATTAAATGCACAAGCCAAAATTGTCACTCAACTAAATATAAAAACTTCACATGAATCTAAACATCGCAACCGAATCCGCAACTTTAAATACATGAGCAGACAGAAGCGAAATTAAGGACTTGAATAAAAATATTTATATTCATCTCAATTATAACAGATGAGTGTAAATAACAATAAAAGACTCCTAAAAGTCGGTTAAAACCTAATAATTAAAATCCCCGAATGTGCTGTAACCAATGTGCTAAATGCTCGTTCACAAGGTTCAAGAATGTTGTGCGAATTAAATAAATGCTTAAGCTCAATCAAATCTACTCCAAAATAAGTGCAAAGCTATTTTAAATCAACTTAAACCAACAAGTTAAAATACTGGCATGTGATCTGACGTGTCCCTAAATACTAAAACTTAAGCGGCTGAAAATGTTGTGGGTTAATCACATGTTTAAGTTAAAAGTAAATTGTCTTGAAAAGCATGCACATAATTCAAAGCTTTGTAAAAATCTAGTTTTCAAATTTCAAATTCAAATTTATGTAATTATGTATGCTTCTAAGCAGGTCGTCTTACCTCAAGGGCAGGGTCAGAGGTCTCACCATTTTGGTCAATCCGATCATCCTCCCTACAGGGAATAGAGTCGACAAAATTGAGCTTCCACTGAGAAAGTCTGATTCTCTTGCTTACGAGGACTGAAGTTGATAGGACTAGTGCTTACAATTAATCCTCGATGATGGTCGTGTTGATGGTGAATCTCAACCAAAAGGGTCCATTTTCAAAATCAAATCTCAAAGTTCATTTTCAAAACTAAGATAATAAAATATATTATGAATCTGATTCTCTGTAAGCGACAAAGAATTGACAAGGTTTGGAAAAATAAATAATTCTCTGATGATGGTCGTGTATATAGTGAATCTCAATAGGTGTGGTATACTTTAAAATTATGTCTCAAAGTCTATTTTGCATTCAATTATTTCAATTACTGAACCCGATCATCTGTAAGTGGGACAGTCGACAGGGACCAAAGATAAATAATTCCTCGATGATGCTCGTGTTAATAGTGAATTTCAACTGGAGAAGTTTATTAATAAAATTAAGAGATTTTAAATCATAAAAAATGATATTCAAATGAAAAATTATGTCATCTAACCTTTAAAGTAAAATTCATCAGTCATCTGCAGTCGTTTGTCGAGGTGGACAAATTTAATGCCGACTCAAGCTCACAAAAAGTCAAATGTCATGTTAAGTATACTATTAAATTCAAACTTAAAAACAATCTCATGCCAGTAAGAATGTGGCCTGAGTCCTCTGTATGTATGGTTTTACTGTCAAATAACTCCACAGAAGGGGTTACTACCAAAGTCCTCTGACTGGATGGTTTAGCATCAAATAACACCAAAATATTACTGTTGTAGCCCATATATTTCTTATGTTAAGTATACTATTAAATTCAAACTTAAAAACAATCTCATGCCAGTAAGGATGTGGTCTGAGTCCTCTGTATGTGTGGTTTTACTGTCAAATAACACCACAGAAGTAGTTACTACCCGAGTCCTCTGAGCGAAATGGTTTACCATCAAATAACACCAAAATATTACTGTTGTAGCCCATATATTCCCCAATGATAGTTTGCCCTTTTGAGTATTAAATCATATAGTATATTTGGTAAGGCACAAAGCCCTCTGTAAGCTAAGATTAACTTAGATTAGTCCCCTTGGATAAACATGAACCCCAGATCTAGAAGGTTCCTTTGGACAAAGCAGCCCATGACTGCTCACAATAATCCTTTTGTTAGGTTGGATTGAATATTTACACTGACTATGTAGATCAGGTTCCTCAACAACCCGAGATGATGAAACCAAGGGATCTTGATCGGGTTCGTCATTGTTTCCCCCAACATTGGTTTTAAGCTCACGGTGATAATTTTTATAATTTCAAATTTAAATTTGTTGCTACTATATTCTTAGTTTGAATACTTAGTGTTTAATGATTAGCCTTAATCGAATATGCTCTCCTGTTATTGGGAGGGGTTATTAACCATAAGGGTTTGAGCTTATGTGAAATCTCAAACCCAAGATTTTAAAGCCCTAGCAAAATGAGAGTGAATCTCTGAGTAGTGTCCTATTTACTATCTCATCCTCCTGAAAATTTGACCCAAAAATTTAACACATCATTAAGCTTTCGACGACAGTCCGGGGTGCTTTCAAAATTTTAGAGCTCACGCATGGTAACTATAGTATTTGTCACATTCAACAATCATACTACAAGAATCTAGATGCTTCCAACAATGATGGTAAAGCCCCTCCTACATGGGGAGGATGCAACAGCGTGTCACTGTCGGCGTTTAAAAAGGGGGTAGTTACGTTTGGGGGTCGCC
>NW_018165220.1:0-561 GCF_001263595.1 Phalaenopsis equestris
CACATGAGTAAATATTTTGAGATCTGCTTAGGCCCAAAAAAAAAAAAAGAACTAAAGTAAATGACTATGTTATTAGAAAATTAATGAAATTCTACACTGACATCAATTCAACCCTTTACATCTCTTTTAGTGCCCAAAAGATTCAACCCTGACATCAATTCAAAAAAACGTCAAAACGATTCCTCAGGACAACGTGGACAATCTTTACACAAATCAGTGATGAAGAAACGACATCCACTACAACAACTTTACAAGGTTGCAACCTCTCGAGCTGTGACGTCTTTAGAAGTAGCACATCTTTATGTATACTTGAAAGAATATAGTTTTGATAGTACCTTAAAAAATGAGTTATTTTTACACATGTCTCTAGTCAATAGTAGTACCTCGAGAAGTATTATGCATCTCGATGTTTCAAAGACAAAACTTTGTTCTTAGAAACACAGATGTTGCACTGTTTAAAACTGGGCCCAAATCTTAAAACAAATACAACAAAATAAAATTCAAGATTAAATAAATCTCAACATCAAAATGAAATGAAACACAACACCGAACCAAATAAGC
>NW_018165220.1:741-21173 GCF_001263595.1 Phalaenopsis equestris
TTTTAGCTTGGGTTAAGGTGGCTAACCAAGGGTTGGATCATGGTTAAAGCTTATGATGCTTAGTAAAAATGGCACCATAGGGTATGGACATGTGTTATGGCAAGTACCTTGATTTAACCTCTTTATTATCCCTTTTAAAAATTTTTCAAAAATTTACCCATGGGATAAATATGAAGCTTAACCTTGGGTGGATGGCTGGCTTTAAACTCAACCCTAGAGTCTAGGATGAGTTAAGGTAGGGCTCATTTGACCATACCAAGCTCAATTGGTTTGGATTTGACCATAAGTCCAAAAAGGTGCATGTGACCAAATCTTGTGTTTGAACTAGGTTAGGCATGTAAGTTGGTCCAATGAAATATGGAATTTGGTGTTAGAGACCATGAGGAACAACTTTCATGAAGGGTGAAAGTCATTTTAAGGTCAATTGGTTAATCAATTTGGTGGATTTTTGATTTTTGACCCATTTTAAGCATGTTGGGTCTAAACTCAAACTCATCTTTCATATGATTAATTAAAACCAAATACAAGCCTAATTGATCCATGTTTTGAGGTCAATTTTGATCCAAATTAAACCCCCAATTTTGACCCTATGACTTGATCTCACCTAATTAAACCATATGATCCACTAACTTGCCCCAATTTGAATCCTAAATTCTTTCTAAAAATCCTAAAAATCAAATTGGACCTTCAATTGGCCTTGTTAAAGCCTCAATTTTACTCAATTTCAACCCACATTCAAAATCCCAAAATTTGCCCCAAATTGGCTATGTCTCCAAATTCTACCAAATTGAATGCCATAACCCCGAAATTGACACCCAATTTATGTTAAAAACTCTTTATTATATTCCTATAGACCATTTTAAACCATCAATTTGGACCTAGCCCAATCTTAGCCTAACCTAAACCCAAGTCTAACCCAACACCCCTAAATTGTCCAACTGCTCAAAATCCTCCAAATTAAACCTACAAAACAATTCAAAATCACTCCAAATATTTTATAAACTCATCATAAAAATTACTCACACAAAATTTCTCAATCAATTGAGCCCAATAGCATGGCTAGCTCAACCCAAAACCCACATCAAACCACTTGACCCAAATAGACCCTTTCACCTAAATTGACTTAATCAAACCAAACTGGTCAACCAAGGACCCCCACAGCCACTAAGCTCCTCCTTTGGACCAGGCTAAACCACCCTAAATCCACCCAAGTGATTTTATGGACCAATGGGTCCTTAAATTAAGGGATTTTATCCCATTTTTGTGCCTTAACCAAGAAATTTCTTCCATCATGACAAACCATTGAGGTTTAATCATAATGAACCCTCTCCTTGGCTCACCTGTCCACTTGACCACCTCCCTTGCTCTGGCCAGCCACCTAACTCCCTAGAAAATGCTAAAGCCATGAGCCACTACCCCTAAATCAAACCCAATTGTAACCCTAGAGGCCACCTCACCTTAACGGCTCTTTAGAGCTCCTCAGCCCTCCACCTAAGCAACTCTTTGCACCCATCAATTGGCCCTGAGCTCCACCCTAAGCCCTTCTATTTAAACCATCTTTTGCATGAATAAAGGAGAGGTGTTCCAAATCCTTGGGGAAACTCAACCAAAATCTAACCAGAGAGTCTCAAAGCAATCCTCAGCTTAAGCCAACCATTTCCCCCCTCTGCTTCCCACTCTGAGAGCCCAATTTTGAGCTCAAACTTTCAATTCAGATCAGGACATCTCTCCACAGTCCACCAAACTCAAATTAATTATGCACACACCATTGCTAGAGCAAAAGGAGTTGATTCCCATTAAAGCCCCCTCAGAAACAGCCTCTAGGATAGCTCTAGACCAACACCTGAAATCCACCTTGGTCGAAATAATACCTAGATAATTCACCAGGGAACAAGACTTCATCTGGAGGTTTGTTGGACCCAATCAAAGGTACCACAACCATCTGATTGAGGCCTCTTCTCTCAGACAAAGGTATTGAGCTCTATTCCTAACCCGAGCTTATTTTAATTCTTCATGGTAATGGCTTGATTTCTTACTTGATTGACCATATAAAGTACCATATAGATAGGTTCTTCTTGAGTACATGAAGGTTTAGAAATAAATCTCATGCAATTTAGTTGAATCTAGACGAAGATCTTAAAGTTTTAGTGTGAACGGTTCACGGGTTAGGTCACTACGGGTTAGGTCACTTACTTGGTGACAATGAATGGAAGTCATCTGATCGCATGTGTATCCAATGAACAGAAAAGATCAAGCCGGACAGACTATTGGTGCGTGAACCGCTAGCGACATGGCAGTTGAGGTGGATGACGGTGATGAATGGGAGCGCGCCGCGTGTGAGTTTGGAGCCACCATAGGTTGAGGTGGAGCAGTGTGGATAAGTAAAAAAATATGGATTTTCTGAATTATTTTAAATGCCTAAACTTTAAAAATCAATATATTTCTCTAAAAAAACCATAAAAATAAAATAAAAATACCCTATTGCTCAGTAAATAGAGGAGAATAATGTTGACTAAAAATAAAAATTATTTTCTTATTCCATGATTTTTAATGAATTAAATACCCTCTGGAGTATTTTAATTCATTATGATGAGTATATTAAATACCCTCTGGAGTATTTTAATTCATTATGATCAAACATTGCTCACCATGGCTTGAAAGTTTGAGAGTTTTTCCTTATGACAGAGACTATGTCCTCTGATTTTTCCAAGGTCAGAGGGCATCTCTATGCTTTTAGTCCTAATTTTTAAGCTAGGGTGGCCATTTTGGCTTATTTTAATTATATAAATTAAAATATCACTTGGAAAATTATGTGAATAATTTTAGTAGGTTTCCTATGGTCAGAGAAGTCTAGAAAAAATATCATGATGTCTTAAATTTTTTTATAAATTTTTATATTTAATTAAATGTAAATATCTTATGTTAATATTTGTAAATTGTTTACTTATCAAAAGTTAAAAAAATCAATCCCACATTGTTTATAAAAATTATGTTTATCCACTGTAAAAATTTGAAAATTATTTGATTAAGTTCAAGTATTAAAGTTGATTTTCTAGGGAACCTTGTATTTTTGTACAAAAATAATTATAATAATTTCAATACACTTGGGAAAATTATGAAAAGTAGTTTTTTGTGTTCCTTGTCATCAGAGGCAATTGAGAAAAATAAAAATTACTTTTTAGAAAATAGTTAATTTTTTTTTTGAATTTTAAAATAATTTAAAATTATTAAAAATCTCAAAAAAAATCAAAATATTTCAAAAATATGCCTACTTGCTCTATGATCACTTGGGACTCATTAAAAATATTTTTCCTAATTTTCCTAAGTTAAAAAAACAAATTTGAAAGGCTTAGAAGTGGATTTTCCTTATTTTCCCATTAAAATAATAATAATAATTTAATTTAAAAAAAATCATGAAATTTTGTCTATGTATTCCTCTGACGTAGGGAAACCTCTAATAATTTTTCCCATAAATAAAAAAACTTTAGTTTGGAAAGTTAAATGAATCAATTTCTAAGAATCCTATTTTTTGAATTTAAATAAATAATTAAATTAAATTAAATTTTGAGAAGTCCACATATTCTCCTCTAATATTGTAATTACCTCATGGATATGATGGACATGACACTCTAAATGCTCAAAGTCATTTGGGTTATATTTAATGAGTTATGAGGTGAAGCACCCTAAGGGCAAAATACTCATTCTAGATTCTGGTGTCTTAATCAAAATTTAGGATTAACCAGGGGAAAATGAGTAATTTTGATCTTAATAAATATGTTTGGAAGATTGAAATACAATGGGATTAAAAGGTATAAACTCACTCACTACCCTTGCACAACATCAACAAAATTGTAATTCTCCTAATCTTCATGACTTGGAAGTCAACTAAGATCAAATGATTCTTAAGTGATGGGCTTAAGATAGAAAAGATGATAATTTACTTATCTTGAGCCTAAGATTGATGATGATGTGATCTTTAAATAAGAATACATATCACTTAAATAAAAATTTTGATAATCATCATTCCACCTATCATGATTATTAAAGGCTTAGTAGTGACACAGACTCGATGTCTACACTCAATTGACCGGATTTAGAAGATGATATGATTGATTAACATCTTTAAACACTACAAGCCAGACTTTAATTGTGGGCACCATAATTCTTAAATGACCTAAACTTGCCTTAAGGGCACCCACTCACATAACTCTTAAACGAAACATCAATTGATTAACTGAGTATCCTATCCTCAGGATAATTAAATTGTCAAGTTTCACTGGATAACAGGGTAGTCACACCCTAGTCTCGGATGATTAATAGAACAATATGATAAGTTCACAATGAACTTGGAATATTTCAAGAGATCTTCAAAGTGGTCCAGGGTCATGCTTCGAGCTTTTTGAAATCTATTGGACATTCTAAAGGGCAAATTGGACTTGTCATATTTTTTTTCTAAAACCATCCAATAGGATCTTCTGAGATTCAATAAAGTCATAACTTTAGGTTTGGTAGCTAAACCTTCATCTACTCCTGCAATTTAAATTCCTAGCAAAATTATATACATGCCTTGCAAGTACTGACCTTTCAGGTGGTGGAACGAGAAAAATCAACATGTACACTTTTAAATTAATGCATTTACCTTTTTGTACTTCTTGACTCGAGCTTGCAAGTTAAACAACGATGTTACTCTGCATGAAAATCAAAACTTCTATGATAGCCACCAAACCAAAACCAAAACCAAAACTAAAATTAATTAAGATAAAACTAACCACCACAACATTCAAAATATTAGACAAATCAAAATTTAATCACAAACATCACAAAAAACAAAAAATTGCAACTAAATCAAAATGTCTCTATCAGATGATTCAGAATTGATCCTGGTGAAATATAGTTGTGTAAAATCTATAAAGTTGACTCCGCTATACAACGGTGCAAAAAACGTGATGTGGTATTTTATGAATAACAGTGTTAAGCACTTAATGTTGGAATTCTACGCAATAAGTATCGTTATCAAGTAATATAAGACTTTCTATTTAAGTCCCAAATATCGATCCCATGAGGAAGGTTTAAATTTGAGATGATAAGAAATTCACAGAAATACAACGAAATTACTGTCACTAATTTTGAAAGTTTGAGATATTATCTAAGCTAAGTTGTTAACCACTAGCAGAATTTAAATGCAGCATTTAAAATAATAACTACTAAACTATATTTATGTGATGAATGTTTCTTATATGATGAAGCATCTTTCCCACTACAATAAGTTTTTTGGTGAAATGAGATAAGATAAATGGTCTAGATTTATATTGTGACAAATAGAAGCAATTTTAATTCTCTACCCTAATTCAATGTTATAGAAAATCATTGGTTAATCTTAGGTTTAGTCTTTAAATCCGTGGCTAGGCTAGGAGGATACTGGCTCCCACTTTCCTTCCCCTGAAGGCGTTGCTTTAGTTTTTAAACACTAAGATCAAATTGAGGATTTTTAGTCTATCACCCTAGAAATCTCCAATTCTACACCCAACAATGTATATTTTCCTATTTATTTGGACTTAATTTCATGAAAAAAATACTCCTTCATGAACTTATATGTGATTCTCACTCTGTTGCATAACTCATACTTCATTTCCCAGATCATATGTTTCACAATATATTTTAACAATTCAATTGGTCATATCGAAAATAATTTAAAGAGTAATTTAAGAGCGGAGTTGAAAAACCATCACAATTTATTTTAAATATTAACATTGACAAATCCAAATTATCTCTTCATTTCATCATATCTCAGAGTAGGGAGAAATATAAAGGAAAGTACTCAAACTTCATGAGAAAGATACAACAAAACATTCATACAATAATAATAAACAAACAACACTTATCTGAAACTCCTTCTCAATGCAAATCTCTTGTAGCCTCTCTTAGGAAATGTAGGAAGAAGAAATCTCTCACTTTTCTCCATCTCCAACACTTCTTAGAGAGTAATTCACAAGAATCCTTCTTTTGAATGAATTCCCTCTTGAAGGCCAATCTTATCTTAAAATAAATGAGTAATGGTGTGGAATGGCGTGGAATGATGTAAAGTGGCAAGAAGGATTCCAAGAGATGTGAAGAGGGGCCTTTTCTGATCAATTTCGGCTCTAAATATAGCCTAGGGTCGGTTCTCCAATAGGTGCTTCCAAAAACTTTTCAAAAAGCATCAAAATTTGTCAAATCTTCTAGAAACAGGGTCTGCACTGCCGCTGGCGCCCATTCTGGTGTTGTGAGTGCCAGTAGCCATCTAATTAATTCTATCTTCTCTGTTAAATAGTGTCGTCGGCGCCCAGTCTGGAGCGCCGCTAAACAATTTTTCAAAATTTTTATTTTGACTCCAAATTTCATCATTTTTGCTTATTTTTTTGCTCCAAGTTTTAAAAATTAACAACCTACAATAAAACATAAAAAATACCTTCCATTTAAGAGCAATATCACCAAAAATGAGTATAAAATATAGGTCTAAAAATGCATATATTTTTTGTGTATCAAAATCCCCTAAACTTAAATGTTACTTGTCCTCAAGTAACTTCTTTACTATATAAAAATATGATATATGACAAAGATTTTAACTTATAGATTTCCATATTTTATTCCTCTAAATACAATAGTATAGCTTATAGATTTCCATATTTTAGTCCACTAAATACAATAGTATAACTTAAAAGTTAAGTAAAATAACTCAAGTTAATACTAAAGGTATAATAATATATAACAGTCAAGTCTAAGATTTCTGATTCTCTATTCTTTTCAAGGAAAATTATAAATTATTCATATTAAAGTCACTCATATTATTCATATGAAAAATAACTTCATGAAACTTTACTAGTAAATATGCTAATACTGAAATATAAGTTTAGAAAATGTAGCCAAGCCTTCTTCTTTAGGTTGATTCAAGTGAAGCCAATTTTTAATTAGGCATCACCTCAAGCTTCTCCTCACATCTTTTTTTTTCTTTCTTTCTCTTTTATTTTCTCTTCAAAATCATTTTCAATCCTTTCTGATTTCTTTTCTTATTTTATTATGCGAGGATTACTATATCTGAATAACCTTTAATGATTTTGAACTTCGTTATCCTCTTTTTAAAGTAAAAATTTTTTCACATTTCTTCACTTTATAAATTTATATTAGCTTTAAATATTTTTCAT
This sequence comes from Phalaenopsis equestris, assembly GCF_001263595.1. Taxonomy (NCBI): domain Eukaryota; kingdom Viridiplantae; phylum Streptophyta; class Magnoliopsida; order Asparagales; family Orchidaceae; genus Phalaenopsis; species Phalaenopsis equestris. Next base: position 7,923 of record NW_018165220.1, read on the forward strand.
AACTTTTTATTATTTTCTTCTTTCATAAATCTCTAAGATTTTTAATACTTCAAAAATAGAAATTCCAAAACTTACAATAGAAAAAAAAAACATAGTCTTATTCTATCATACTAAATATCTTAATCTCTAAAATTAACCTTTATTATTGAAAATTTTCACTTAAGTTTACTATATATTTAGAAACACAAATATAATTATCTAAACTTACCCTCTAATACCAAAAGTTATGTTAAATTTTAAAATATTTTGAAAATATAGCTAATTGAGGACAAGTAAAATTAAGTTTCTTTTCTTTAAAAAGGAATTTTTCTTCCCCCCAAACTTAAATTTTTAAAAGATGTAGCATTAAAAACTGAAAAAATTTAAATTTTTAAAAGATTTAGCATGAAAAATTGAAAAAATAAAGGATGAAAGAAAAAATTTAACATAAAGGAAAGTCTTACCTTTTGAAGGTTTTGATATTGAAATTTAAGTCTGAAATATTGCAGGTGCTAGTATGAAAAACTACAAGACTCAAAACTTTAAATTACACATAATACATATAAAAATTTTGCTGAGAAGGAGTTACTTACAAATACATTCAACAAAATACTAAAAATTAATAACAGTGCTAAAATGATTTTCAATAGTATCATAAATCTACAGTTCACAATTCAACATGACATTTACAATAAAGTATTATACATTTAAAAACAAACAGTCTCAACAATGAAGTACAACCAAATATAAACTAAAGAAAAATCTAACTAAAGCATCACCAATCATCTTCTCCTTCTTCTTCTTCTTCCACATCCAAATTTTGCTATTGATATGGGGTAAAAACTGGGTGAGTAGGAAATTGAACTGGGTGATCACCTCTCATGTATCTGATCATTGCATCATCATAAGCAGCATCATATTCAAATTTCTATCTTGTCAAATCATCATTGTGTACATTCATAACCTCCATACTCTCCATTCTACTTTCCATTCTCAAGATATCTCCATGTTGGATCATCATCTGCTCCATAAGTTCCTGGATAGTAGGGGTACTAGAAGTAGTACTTGAAGTAGAAGGAATATCCCTGGTCCTACTTCCAGATTTCCATCCAACATGAGATTCATAAGTCTTTATATTGGCAGGCCTAATAGGTTTTATAGGTTCAATCCTCTCTTCATCCACTCTAAAATCAACTCCTACCTGTTCACATGGTGTGAAGATTAGGGCAGGGTGTGCTAAACCACAAGTAGTCTCTCCAAAAGAAATAGATTGAGTGTTTCTATAAATAATAGAACCAACATCTATCCTTTTCATTTGCTGGATATAGAAGTTCAAGATGGCTCTATTCTTTGTAAGCTCACTGTGATGATTTATTGGTATCATTCTTCCAGAAATAAAGTAGTTTCAGGTATTAGATACTAAGTTTATTACATACTAAGTTAAATAAACAAGCATTTTCACAAACAACATCAAACTAAATTTATTAGATACTAAGTTAAACAAACAAGCATTTTCACAAACAACATCAAACTAAATTTTATATATGAAAATACACTTTTTACAAATACATTTTTCTAATCACACTTTCACATCCTTAAAGCCAACTAAATTATAATTCAGCGTCGAAATCAAGCCACAACATTAGAACGTTGACACAAAACTATACACATTCAAAGTAGATAGAGTTCTAAAGCAAAGTAAAGTAAATCAAATCCACACAATCACATTAAATACATAAGTATTTTAAAATAGTAGAGAGTCTAACTTCTTCAATTATTCTACCTCATCTTTAGTACTTTCTCCTCCTTTAATATCTCCTATAGACTGGTAATGGACATACAAATTGTAGAAGTGTCGATACGAGAATTGATCAGTCAAATTTTTATTGATCCATCCATTTTTATTGAACATCTACACCAATCTTGCTTCAATTTTTCCAGTATGATCAAATTTCCCCTTCATCCTCCAATCTAGGTGATCAAAAAGTTAGTTAAGATTTCCTATTGCATTCGTAATACTCTGAAGTTCTCTTTCTATTTTCTTCATTTTCTTCTCCAAAGCTATTGAAATTCCAACTTTTTGTGGCATCAATGGTGTTGAAACATGTGATGAATGATCTAAAATAACATCTAATGCTTTATTTCCATTCCCAATATAATTTTCATCAATTGGAATCATGGGCTCCCAAGGTAATAAACTTTCTCCTAACTTTTATATGGAACCTGAGATTGACTGCAAAGTAAGAAAATTGTAGAAGGATGTCTCAATCCATATATTGGCCCAATCATAATAATACCCACAACAAATTTGAAAATAATCGACCTCACATCAATTGGTTTTTCCATTTGAATGCAATAGTTTAAAATGACACTTTCTCTTGTAACTCTACTAATTTTCATGGTAGGGAGTAATTTTGCATATATGAAGAAATGCCATTTTTTTTATATTGGATTAAGCGGTGAAGCAGAGAAACTAACGTATTCCTCATCTATGAATTCCCAATTATCATTTTCATCTATCATAAAATTATATACATCTTATATCATATCTCTCGTTGGGATAAAATTTATATAATGATAGATTGGAATGTTTTATATCATATATAAATCATTAATTTGCATCGGAGTAAACAGTACAGACTCACCTTGAACAAAAATGACTCCTTGGGTAAGTCCATGTAAGTTAGCATAGAATTCCTCTACCAATGGTACAACAACTACCGCAGTAATGTAGCATAGAACATCCCAACGCCTCTGCACAATGATTTTCTCAATCTGTGAACTTGGATTACTCAATCCATGATTGAAAAAGCCTCTCTCCTTGATAAGTCTCTTTTTCATAATCACTTTTTTGTATAATCTCTATGCGTCAAAACTAATAAACTTTCTTATATTAAAAACACCATACCTTGAAGTATTTTTGGAGTTGAAAGCCATGTAATTGGAAATTAGGAAGTTTTTGGGCATCCAAGGCAGTTTTTAGGCCTTTAATAAAACACCTATCGGTGGTTATTTAAGAGATAAATAATGCTAAAGTTTGTCAAATTCACTCTGCATGCACAAAACTGCTCGAGATGCCATCGGCGCTGCCGATGGCGCTGTCAACGCCATGTTCCATTAGGCGGGCACCTTTGGCGCCAGAGGCCAAAATCGCATCTTTCTATTTTTTTATTCAATTTGATTCCAAATTTTTCTCCAATATCAATATTTGTCTTAATTTATGATATATAAAATTTTGTAGGACTCAAAAATATTATTATTTCCTAAAAACACTCATTAAACAAAATAGTAAGATATATATATATATAGGCTGCCTCCCAAAAAGCCCTTGGTTCAACATCATCAGCCCGATGTACTAAGGTTTAATCCGGATGACTCAGCATTAAAATTTCTTTAAATTGTTTAGTTTGACGTCGTCAGCTCAACATACCGTTATTTAGTCAGGATGACTTAACATTAACATTTATTTAAAATCTGGTATGTGTTCTTCATAAAAAAATTTTAATAGATGCCCATTAACTTTAAATATCTTTCCAGTTTTATGATCTTTAATAACAACAGTTCCATAATGATAGACTTTAATCACTTTAAATGATCCTAACCATCTCGATTTCAATTTTCCTGGAAATAATCTCAATCTTGTACTGTATAGTAAAACTTCTTGTTCAGGTTTAAATTTCTTCTTAATAATCTTCCGATTATGTCATATTTTCATTTTCTCTTTGAAGATTTTTGCATTATTACATGCTTCATTTCTAATCTCCTCATATTGCGTTGCAATAATATTTTCTCACTAGCATCTTTTAGATTAAAATTAAATTCCTTACTAACCCAAAATGCTTTATGCTCCAATTTTACTAGTAAGTGACATGTTTATCCAAAAATAAGTCTATATGGGGACATTCCTATAAGAGTCTTATAAGCAGTTCCGTATGCCTATAATGCAGTATCTAATCTAGCAGACCAATCTAATTTATAAGGATTTACAGCTTTTTTTCAGGTTTTTCAAAAATTCATTTTATTTCACGATTTGATATTTCTGCTAGACTGTCGGTCGGAGGATGACAAGTAGTAGAAAATCTATGCATAATATCATATTTCTTAATGAATTTCTTCATTCTCTTATTCCTAAAATGAGAACCTCCATCAATAATAATTACTCTCGGCATTCCATATATTGTAAAAATATTTTTAATTCGAGCATCACATTTAGGTACAATAACAACTTCAATCCATTTGGACATGTAATCAACAACAAGTAATATATATAAATTTCCAAATGAAGCCATTAATGATCCCATAAAATCTAATCCCCACACATAAAAAATTTTAATTTCTAATGTGTAATTTAGAGACATTTCACTTCTTTTAGAAAAATTTCCTAATTGCTGACATCGATCACATGTTTTAATATATTCAGTAACATCTCTAAAAAGAGTGGGCCAATAAAATCCAGCTTGCCAAATTTTATATGCATTTATATTTATTCTTAAATGTCCTTCAAATTCAGAATCACGACATCTTTCAATTATTTGTTGAGTTTCTTCATGAGACACACACATTCTAATAATTCAATCTTTATATTGTTTGTATAAATATGGGTCATCCCAAAATATAATTTTGAATCATATAATAAATTTCTTTAATTGCTGATTCTTAATATCTGGAGGTAAAATATCACTTACAGTATAATTTACTATATCAGCATACCACGGTGTATTTATTTCATCAATACTATAAAATTGTTCATTAGGAAAATTTTCTAAAATTTTATTTGCAAAATTAGTTAATATTTCTTTTTCTAGTCTAGACACATAATCAGCTATTTGATTATTATTTTCTTTTCTATCAATAACAATAAAATCAAACTCTTACAATAGAAGTATCCATCTAATTAATCTTGGTTTATCATCCTTCTTTTGCATTAAGTTTTTAATAGCATAATGATCTGTATATACTATACATTAGGTTCCAATCAAGTAAGGTCTAAATTTATCAAAGGCATAGACAATAGCTAATAACTCTCTTTCAGTAGTAGTGTAGTTAATTTGAGCATCATTTAGAGTTTTACTAGCATAATATGTTACTTTAAAAACTTTGTTGTGCCCTTATCCTAAAACAGCTCCAATAGCGTAATCACTAACATCGCACATTATTTTAAATGGTTTCTCTTAATCAAGTGAGACTATTATAGGTGCAGTGATGAATTTTTCTTTCAATAGTTCAAATGCTTTTATGAATTCCTCATTAAAATCATATTTTGTATCTTTTTCTAAAAGTTGGCATAATGACTTAGTTATTTTTGAAAAAAAATTTATGTAACGTCTGTAGAAACTAACATATCTTAGAAAACTTCTTACCCCTCTAACCATAGTAGGAGGTGTTAATTTTTCAATAACTTGAATTTTTGTAGGATCTACTTCCATGGCATTTTTAGAAATTTTATGCCCAAGTACAATTCCTCTTGCAACCATAAATTGATATTTTTCCCAATTTAGTACAAGGTTGATTTGTTCACATAATTCTAGAACTTTTTCTAAATTATTTAAATATAATTCAAATGAAGTCTCAAACACAGATAAATCATCCATAAATACTTCCATTCTATGTTCAATCAAATTACTAAATATTGACATCATACATCTTTGAAATGTCGCAAGTGCATTGCATAATCCAAAATGCATTCTATGAAAAGCAAATGTTCTATATGGGCTTGTAAATGTTGTCTTCTCCTGATCCTATGGAGCAATTGAAATTTGATTATAACCAGTATATCCATATAAAAAATAGTAATATTTGTTTCCAACCAATCTATCCAACATTTGGTCTAGAAAGGGTAAAGGAAATTGATTTTTCATGGTGGTCATGTTTAATTTTTTATAGTCTATACAAATTTGCCAACCATTAACTTGTTTTATTGGAATAAATTCATTTTTCTCATTTACTTCAAAGGTCACCCCTCCTTTCTTTGGGACAGAGTGAATTGGACTCACCCAAGCACTGTCTGAAATAGGATATATAATTCAAGCATCTAACCATTTTAAGATTTCTTTTTTAACAAATTCTTTCATTTTTGGGTTTAATCTCATTTAAGGATCAGCTTTAGGTTCATATTGTTCATCTAATAGAATTTTGTGCATACAAATCGAAGGACTTATTCCTTTAATATCTGCTAAAGTTCATCCAAAAGCCTTTTTATATCTTTTCAACATTTCTATTAATTTATGTTCTTGAATTTCAGTTAACTCAGAAGATACAATAACAGACAATGTAAATGAATCACCTAAAAACACATATTTTAAATGGGCAGGTAATACTTTCAGTTCAAGTTCAGGTGGTTTAATACTTGAAGAAAGAAGATTTTTATTATCATTTTCCAACAAATCTAAAATTTCAAATTTGTCCTGAATATAATCTAAATTTTGTTCTTTTATTTCATCCTCATTCTCACTAAATTCTTCTTGCCTTAATTTTTCTTCAAACTCTTTCTTAAATTGCTCATTACTTAGATAATCAGTAACTTCCATTCTAAAACATAAAACATTCATTATCTTTTCTATTGCTGGATATTCCATAGCTTCTGTAATATTAAATGTTACTTCTTGATCATTCACTCTCATTATTAATTCTCCTTTTTGCACATCTATCACAGCTCCATTTGATCAATTTGGGTTAGACTTGGGTTTAGGTTGGGTTAAAGTTGAGTTAAGTCCAAATTGATGGTTGAATAAAGCCTACAAGAAAAAATAAATTTATCCACTTTTACTCATACATCTTCTATAACTCCTTTAGGATAAGTGATTGACCGATCAACTAATTGAAGAGTTACAATAGTATGGGAAATCTCTCCTAAATCTAAACGTTTAAAAATCGATAGAGGCATAAGATTGATACTCGCTCCTGAATCACATAAGGCTTTCCCATAAAACTTTTCACCAATTGCACAAGGTATAAAAAAACTACCAGGATCTTTTAACTTTTCAGGAAGCTTTTTCGAAATAAAGTAATGCACTCTTCACTAAGTGCAACTGTTTCATGATCTGCAAACTTCCTTTTCTTATTTAGTATATCTTTCATAAATTTCACATAACTTGACATTTTTTTCCAAAGCCTCAATGAAAGGAATGTTTGTCGTTAACTTTTTAAGGATTTCCAAAAATTTTGTAAATTTTTTTTCTTTATTCTTCTGCTTCAGTCATTGAGGAAACAGAGCTAACAGTTTTTCTAAGGAAACTTGTGTTTGTTCATTTTCATTATGCTCACTTTCCATCTCTTCCTTCTCCTCATCAACTTCAATTTCTCTTTGGATTCTTGTTTCAATTTCTTTCTACTTTGTAATTGAATAGCTTTAATTTGCTCCTTATTTTGACCTTTTGGATTAACTTCCACTGTACTCGAAAGATTTCCTGAAGGTCTGTTACTAAGTGCAGTAGTAATATGCCCTAATTGATTTTTAATGTTTCTAAAAGCAGCCCCTTGATTTTGTATTTGATTTCCCATATTCAACATTACTTCTTCCATCATTAACTTCTTTTCCTTAACTTGTGGGTTAGGGTTAGAGTTAAATCTAAGAGGATAGTAAGGTCGATAATTAGGATTTCCGTGGTTGTTTAAATTTCCTGAGGGGCTCATTGTCTTCTTATAATTATTACAACTAAAATTAGGTTGATTTTTCCATCCTGGGTTGTAATAGTTAAAATAGAGATTGTTATTTTGATTATTATAACATTTAAAGTTTCATAAGATGATTGAGTATCAAATATCTGCCCTAGTGAATTTTCCTCTAATACTGGTGGTATTTGAGAATAGTTCACTCCAATTTAATCAATCTTTTTCAATATAGCAGCAATTTGAGATACTAAAATAGACATTGCATCAGAGTCATGAATACTAGCTACTCTTTTAGGATTTATCTGTTCAGAGGGCCATGGAAAATTGTTAGTTGTCATTTCTTCTACTAAAGAGTATGCTTCATCAAAAGGTTTTGACATTAGTAATCCACCTACAACAACATCTTTAATAGATCTAAGTGATCTTAATAATCAATTGTAAAAAGTTTGAATTATTAACCGATCTGGTAAAGCATGGTGTGGACATTTTCTAAGGAGATCGTTAAATCTTCCCAGGCTTCATATATCGATTCCTCTTCAAACTGACAAAAATATGTAATATCATTTTTAAGCTTAGTGATTTTCAAGGGTGGAAAATATGTAGCTAAGAATTTTTGTGATAGTTCTCCCCAGTTCTGATAGATCCAGGTGCTAAAGAATTTAACAAAGCTTTAGCTTTATCCCTTAAAGCTTTATCCCTTAATGATTTATCCCTTAATGAAAAAAGAAAAATTCTAAGCCTAACAACATCATTAGACACTACACCATATTTAAATGTAGTACAAACTTCAAGAAAACTAGCAAGATGTAAGTTAGGATCTTCAATAGGTGTTCCTCCAAACTGATTATTTTGTACCATTTAGAAAATAACATGTTTAAGCTCAATTCAATTAGCATGAACATCAGGATTTTGAATAGTTAAGTGAAGTTCATCTGCTGTTGGATTAACATAATATTTTGAAGGACTTTGTCGATTTTCATTTATTTGATTATCTAAGTTATTCACCATTTCATTCAAATTTTTAACTTCTTTTTATTATTTTTGAATTTTTCTAATAGTATGTTCTAATTCCGAGTCGTAAGGTACTAAACCTTCAAATCTAATATTTCATGTAAACAAATTTAATAAGCAAGGAAAAAATTCTTAAAAATACTCTTAAATATATTGTTATATGTTTTTTTGGATTTTTTGATTATATATATATATATATATATATTGATTTCATATGTTTTTTATATGTTAACTCTAAATTTCTTAATTTACCAAATCTATTTAATTTACCATTATCTTCCTCAGCAACGACGCCAAAAACTTGATTCCGGTGAAATATAGTTGTGTAAAATTTATAAAGTTGACTCCGTTATACAACGATGCCAAAAACTTGATGTGGTATTTTATGAATAATAGCGATAAGCACTTAATGTTGGGATTCTATGCAAGTATATAATCGTTATCAAATAATATAAGACTTTCTATTTAAATCCCAAATATCAATCCCACGAGAAAGGTTTAAATTTGAGATGATAAATTAACTAGGAAATTCATAGAAATAAAACGAAACTACTGTCATTAATTTTAAATGTTTAAGATACTAGCTAAGCTAAGTTGTTAACTACTAGCAGAATTTAAATGCAAAGTTTAAAATAGTAATCACTAAATTATGTTTATGTGATGAAGTTTTCTTGTATGAAAAAGCATCGTTCCCACTATAATGAGTTTTTGGTGAAATGAGATAAGATAAATGGTCTAGATTTGTATTGTGCTAAATAGGAGCAATTTTAATTATCTACCCTGATTCAGTGTTATGGAAAATCATTGGCTAATCTTAGTTTGGTCCTTAAATCTATGGCTATGCTAGGAGGATACTGGCTCCCATGCTAGAGTTCTCACTTCCCTTCCCTTGAAGGCTTAATCTTGCTTGATCATATTGGGGATTTTTAGTCTGTCACCCTGGAAATCTCCAATTCTACACCCAACAATGTATACTTTACTATTTATTTGCACTTAATTCCATGAACAAAATACTCCTTCATGGACTTAAATGTGATTCTGACTCTGTTGTAGAACTCATACTCTATTTCCCGGTTCATATGTTTTACAACATATTTTAAAAATTCAATTGGCCAGATTGAAAAGTAAATTAAGAGCGGAGTTGAAAAACTATCACAATTTATTTTAAATTTTAACATTGACACATCCAAATTATCTCTTCATTTCACTATATATCTGAGTAGAGAGAAAAATAAAGGAAACTACTCAGACTTCATTAGAAAGATGCAACAAAACACATATTTCATATATAAAAGAAAGTTTATACAATAATAATAAACAAACAACACTTATCTGAAACTATTTCTCAATGCAAATCCTTTGTAGCCTCTCTTAAGAAATGTAAGAAAATGAAATCTCTCACTTTTCTCCCTCTCCAATACTTCTTAGAGAGTAATTTACACTTAAACTCACCATAAAAACTTAAAACTATAAAGAAAATAAATGACTAATGGTATTGAATGATGTAAAGTGGCAAGGAGGAGTTGAAGAGATGCGAAGGGGGGCCTTTTATGATCAATTTTGGCTCTAAATAGAACCTAGGGTAGATTCTCCAATAGGTGCATCCAAAAACTCTTCAAAAAGCTTCCAAATTCATCAAATCTTGTAGAAATAGAATATGCACCAAAACTGGCACCCATTCTGGCATCGTCAGCACTAGTGGCCATCTAATTAATTCTGTCTTCTCTATCAAATTGTTTTGTCGGCGCCCAATCTGGCACCTTTGGCGCTAAACAATTTTTTAAAATCTCTATTTTGACTCCAAATTTCATTATTTTTGCTTCATTTTTGCTCTAAGTCTTAAAAATTAACAACCTGCAATAAAACATAAAAAACACCTTTCATTAAAGTGCAATATCCCAAAAAATGAGTATAAAATATTAATCTAAAAATGCATATATTTTTGGTGTATCAGGAATCCCTCGGAGGAGGTAACCAACAGTTGCTAATGAGATTTTTCACGGTCTACATGAAAGTATGGAACTCATTAAGTGAGTTTAGCAAATTCATCTAAACTAAGCGAATCCGATAAAAAATAGTGGTACCGGAACGAGGGAACCATATGATTCTAGTTGGTGTCGCTCTAATCAAATTTATTATGTCGGATAATATTTAAAGAGCCATAACCATAGGAATATTTTATTTGGCATCATAACCTGACACATTAGAAAACTTAAACTTGTCTTGCCAAGGAGCTTGGAGCTAGCATTGTGGGCAGCACAACCATCTTTAACAGCAAAACATGTCTTCATCAGCTAAACCACTCCTTAGAACTAAACAACAAGCCATAGGATTTTGAGGTTATTTACTTATGCAACATAAATCCTCAACTTATCTTTAGGCTTTTGTACAACTCTGTTGTGTAATCTAAGCCCTAACTCGTCTTAGGATTCTGAGTCCCTAACTTGTCTTAGGATTCTGAGTTTATCGTTCGTCATGACCTAAATTCTCACATCTTCCAGGTCATTTGTGTGATCGTTTCACATGAACGTAAGCCTTAAATAAATAAATTTGGCACGATGAAACATTTAAATATTTCTCTCTAAAACCAAAGCCGTTTTTAGGATAGCTTGGGAAGTCACCGAGGTTCTCCTCAGGATCTATGACATCCCCCAGTTCTTCCTCCTTTGGACTCTATAACAAAATATTCCAAATTTGAGTCGTTCCTCTTTCACACATTTTGTCTGATCTAGTTAAAAAATTCCTATCCTTTTGACCTTTATTCCTTGAAGAAAATATTTTCTGATTTTTATCGAGAGTCTTCTTAGGTGACTTTGATCATTTAAGATGTAATTAATTAAGATGTAATTAACTATAAGGGCTAACTCTTATAAGAAGCATGTCCGAACCAAGCTTAATATAAACCCTATTTAATTCTTTATATTAAATAATGAAACTTGTCGGCAAATAAAATGGCTTCATAGACCAAACTGATGTCATATATTCTTTAGTTTATTTGATCAAGCCACATCCTCAAGTCCTGTGTTTACCATTCGGGATAGATACATGGTTTGAGGTATAGTGCTCTTTCATTTAAATTATGAAAAATATATGTAAATTAAAATGTCCTTCAGAAGCAGACAACGGGATTTTGATTCAGGTGACCGACAGCTTCTTACAGGCAACTCTCCAACCAAAAATAGCGTCAACAGCTTCTGGCGACTCCGCTGAGGACTAGATTTTCTCCTCATTTAAATAAGGGAATCTTCTCTTTATACATCAGTAATGTGTCCATGTCCCTCTTGGACCAGATTACCCTTCCTTTGTTGGCATGCTTTACCCATTTCTGTCTTGGGAAAGTACGACCAACTCCTTGGACTTCAGGACTATATGTTCAAACACCTTTGAACAAAGGGGTTCAGGAAGCCATTAAGGACTCTTTAAATTTTCATGTGGGGTTAGATCCCCATCCCCAATAGGTGTGTCCCAATAGGTGTGTTGGTGGAATAGTTTTACTGGGGTGTTGTGCGTTGTAAAGTTGGTCCCGTAATGGGCCCCAAACTTTGCATTTCTTCGTCTCCTTCGGGTTTTGTTTGCTTTTTAGTGAATCAAGCAAAGTTGTTGCGCCTCTTTGCGCTTATTAAATTTGCTAATTGCAACTCTTTAGTGCTTTAATCACAAGTAAATAACAAATTTAAAAAATAAAATAATAAAGAATGCCCAATTCATAAGACAAGTACGTCAACTTGAGTACTTCTGTAGAAACTGCAAGGCACGAGACATCGCTGAATTTCGGAAATTCTTCAAATGACACGGAAAATGTCTTCGCCAAGGTTGATCTTTTCTTTTGCCTCTGGAATGGAGTTCACTGTCAATAGGGATGAACTGTCTGACCTGACAATTATTAAGTTTGGACAAGGGTTTGATGATATTGGAGTTAAGTTCGGGAAGGTGGCCTTCACAGTGATGAAGTTTGAAATAGATAAGCCTGTGGAGCCTATTGTAGAGTTCAACTTGAAGTCTACCAAAGAATTCTCCCCTTCAAAGGTGTTGATTGAAAAAGTCTGTAGTTGGGAGCATTGAGATTACTCCAAGAACTGTATTTACTCCTACTACCGGATACACTGTCACTGTGCCAACTGTTTTGCCGAGTAAGGGAAAAGAAATTCTACATGAGGAAGTGTCAGTTGATGCTTATGCTCCACTACTTTCTGGATTCAAGATTGGGTCCAATTAGAAGCCTGCACAACTGATAAAGGCACAGGAAAGGAGGCGTAGCCAGGAAATTTTGAAAGCCAAACAACCTCAACAATCCCGCCAACAACAGGCACAACAATATGGCCAGTCTAGCCAACAACCACCTCAGGGAAGATCATACCGAGCAGAGAATAAGAGGATATCCTTGGCAGGAAGACAGAAAGTGGTGTATTCTTTCAAAGAGGGAGTCGTGTTGAAGATGTTCCATGACTCGCTAAAGGAACAAGGATTTAGTCTACCAAATCCGAAAAAGCCGGAGTAAGCCAATATGAAAGGTCATTCTCAATATTGTCCATACCACCAGTTACTCGACCACACCATAGAAAACTGCTTTGTCTTCAAGGATTGGCTTGAGAGGAATTTCAAAAGTTAAAATGTAACGATCCCAAAAGAGTATTTGAAAGAACCTGAAAA
>NW_018165220.1:21250-26022 GCF_001263595.1 Phalaenopsis equestris
ACGCTAAGTGGGAGAGACTCGGAGCCAATATGATGAAAATTACAATGTGCTAGATTACATGAAAGAAAGATTAACAGAAATCTATTTCACCGAGACCCAGGTAGAGTTATCTGCGTGCGACGCTCCATCTTCTTGTGAGGAGAAAGCTGTGGATGAGAGGTAAGGGGTCATCCAACAAAGGGACAAATGGATCAATCATCTCAAAAAGGAAATAATTGTCTCGAAAAGAAAATCGAAAAATTGATGATTACCGTGATTGCATTGAAAAGACAGTCATAATCACCGCAGATGACACTTCCAGAAATAAACTAACAAAAAAACATTCATGCTGCAGATGAAAGAAAAGAATTCACCTCTGATAAACAGCCGAAGAAATTCTTTGTCCAAAGAGTCATACCAGAAAATGAATTTAAACAAACGGTTGAACAAGTTCGGGAGGCCTTATCCCAGTATAAGGGTGGTGCATTGATTTTAAAGGGTAGACTCTACTCGGAGGAGTTCAATGTCGTACCCTACCCTAAGGGTTTTGTGTCACTAAACTTTAAGATATTTGATGGGACTGGAAATCCCAGACGCACATGGCACATTTCTGAGCTAGTTGTGACAATACCGGAGGTAACGAAGCCTTGCTTTTCTATCAGTTTGTCAGTAGTCTGTCAGGAATAGTATTTGATTGGTATGGTGAGTTGCTCAATGGATCAGTGAAGACATTCGATGAGTTAGAACTGTTGTTTGTAAGAAAATTTGTCGGAGTACAACATCATATTTCTATTGAAAATCTCATGGTAGAAAAGCAAAAGCCTAACGAGACTCTAGTAGATTATATTTTGAGGTGGAAAAATCTTAGCATGAAGTGTGAGCCTCAACTACAAGAACAATATGCAATTGAGATTACTCAAAAGCATCCATGGACTGATAGCTTTCATACTTAAGGGACTCACTATCAAGTCTTTCGAGAAGTTACTCAGCAAAGCTAGCAATCTACAATAAGAAGTCAAGCATGTGGATTCTCATGAGAAGACCGAGAAGTCCAGGATAACCAAGATATTCAAGAAGAAATCTGGGATAGTTGTTGTTGTTAGCAGGGGAAAATGACAATTGCAAATACAAGCCTAACAACATCAACAAACCTTCCAACATCCACATCAGAATATTCAGCAATCATCTCAGCAGAGACCTTACCAGACATATGAAAGACAAGTTTCAATCATGAACACTCGATCAAATGGTCAAAAACACTCGATCAAATGGGATATATTCTCTTAGAGATGAAGCAACATAAAAGATGTTCCCCAGTCTGATCAAGAATCTCAAGTTCAGGTTACCCAAGCCAAAGAAGCCTGATTAGGCCAACAAGAAAGGACACCTGAGATTTTTCCTGTACCACAGGTTCGTTTGACACACCATAGAAGAGTGTTGCAGTTTCAAAGACTTGCTTGACGAGAAGTTCAAGAATGGGGACGTAACGATCTCGTAAGAATATTTGAAAGAAACCTGAAAGAGTTTCTATTAATATGATTTCGGTCAATCTGTTTGTTCCAACATATTCCTATGCAACTGTCAATGAATGAAATGTCTTTTGGCCACTATTGTACAACTTTTGTTGTTAAAAGGTATATTAGCAGAATTGATGTTTGTCTGTCCCTTCCCTCCCATGCAATAAATCAAGAAAAAATTTGTTGTTTTTAGAACTCTTCAATGTTGGAAGGCACAGTTAACAAAACATTCAGAGTTCCTCAACAAGACAGTCGAGAAAGGAGTAATCAAAGATAAAAATTCTAACATTGTGAAAAAAAAACTATGACTTCAGGGGAGAAGGAAATTAATGCCCTAATAACTGAGTCATCCACTTTAAAGAATTCGGACTGGGTCCTAAATTGATTTCAAAATAAGATAGTGTGGTTGAAATACAAATAGTTGATTTGGGATATCACGAGCCTTTTAATTTCCTGCCACGTGACTGGGTCATGACTTTCGAACGGGTTATAATATCCCAGAATTTGACTTAAGAAATATTTGAGGATTATTAGTCAGGGGAATTTGGACATTCAAAATCTTTCAAAGAAATATGTTCCATCAGATATAGTAATTCTCACAAAACAAAGGGAGCAAAAAAAATTGTTGTGTGAAAATTCCCCGAGAAGAAGCTTGAGGTGAGCATAAAATCAAAAATTGGTGTCTGAATTAAGACATTCAAAATCTTTAAATCTCAACAAAACATGGGAAAAAGAAGAAAAAAGAAAAGAAAAGGGATTATGTGCAAAGTTTGAAGCCAAAAAAAAATCAAAGAAAAGTCTCCCTGAGAAGAAGCTTGAGGTGGATGTATGATAAAAAATTGGTGTCTGACTTTCCCCTGATTAATGAAACTTAAAATGCTCTCTTAAAAAAATTCTTCTGATATTATAATCAAGAAAAAGTTTAACGAGCTTGAGTCTTTTGGTTGGTTATTAATTAATTCAGAAATATCTTTGGAAAATAAAAAAAATATTTTGATCACAAGACCAAAATTCTGAAATCTACTTAAGCTCATAAAGAAAGAATTAGAGAAATGACAATGATATTAGCAGTTAATGGAAATTCAAACCTGAAGTCATAGCCTTCAGTATCTAACAAATACAACTTCAACTTCAACTCGAAGAACGTTAGAAAGATTTCTCAAAGATAACTTCAACAACCTTTACAGAATCAGCAACAAATCAAATGATGACTGCTACAAACGAAGCTACAAACTTGCGGCCTCTTCAACCGTGGTATCCATAAAAATAATGCATCTGTTATGTGTACTTGAAAGAGTATAGTTCTGATGGTACCTTAAGGATGGGCTATTTTCTACACTTTTCATTTGTCAGTGGACGATACTTCAAGTAGTACTGTGTCTTGCAATGTTTCAGAGACAAAAGCTCATTCTTAGAAGCTCAGACGTCATGCTTGTCTGAAACTGGGCATCCAAATCCTAACAAAAAGAAAACTAACAAAAAGAAAAGAAAATGATAAATTTCTGGAGTTTGAGGTTTCTTACTCTTTTCTTATGTAGCGCAACTATCTTGGTCTGCACCAGTTTTCTTCACATCCTCACAGAATTTCACATTCTGCACAAAATCTCACAAATTTTCAAATTTTTTTCTCACCAATGTCAATCTTCACAAATTCTATTAGTTTCCCACAAATTTGAAGCACTATATTCTAGAGGTTGAGGACTCTACATCCTATTTTGAGTTGCTTTAGGAGCCCTTCCTATTACAATCTTTCAAATCAAATTCTAGAGGTTGAGGATTCCACATCTGATTCCACATTGCTTTAGGTTCATTGCTTTAGGTTCTCATTCAAATTAAATTTTAGAGGTTAAGGATTTTACATCCGATTCCGTGTTGCCTTAGGTTCTCATCCTATTGCAATCTTTCAAATAAATTCTAGTGGTTGAAGATTTTGCATCTGATACCGCGTTGCTTTAGGAACTCATCCTATCGTAATATTTCAAATCAATTCTTGAGGTTGAGGATTCTACATCCGATTTCGCATTGCTTTAGGTTCTCCTCCTATCGCAATCTTTCAAATCAATTTCCAGATGTTGAGGATTTTACATCTGATTCCGCATTGCTTTAGGAGCTCCTCCTATCGCAATCTTCAAATGAAATCTAGAGGTTAAGGATTTCACATCTGATGCCGCGAGTTCTCCTGCTATCATGTTATTTCAAATCAAATTCCAGAGGTTGAGGATTTTACATAGAGGTTGAGGATTCAACATCTGATTTCGCATTGCTTTAGGTTCTCCTCCTATCGCAATCTTTTAAATCAATTTCCAGATGTTAAGGATTTTACATCTGATTCCGCATTGCTTTAGGAGCTCCTCCTATCGCAATCTTCAAATGAAATCTAGAGGTTAAGGATTTCACATCTGATGCCGCGTTGCGTTAGGTTCTCCTCCTATCACGTTATTTCAAAACAAATTCCAGAGGTTGAGGATTTTACATCCAATTCCGCGTTGCTTTAGGAGTTCTTCCTATCGCAATCTTTCAATTCAAATTTTAGAAGTTGAGGATTTTATATCTGATTCCGCATTGCTTTAAGAGCCCCTCCTATCGCAATCGTTTAAATCAAATTCCAGAGGTTGAGGATTTTACATCTGATTCCGCGTTGCTTTAGGAGCCCCTCCTTTCGTAATATTTCAAATCAAATTTTAGAGGTTGAGGATTTTACATTCGATTCTGCGATGCTTTATGAGCCCCTCCTATCGCAATCTTTCAAATCAAATTCTAGAGGTTGAGGATTTTACATCCGATTCCGCGTTGCTTTAGGATCCTCTTCTATCGCAATCTTTTAAATCAATTTCTTGAGGTTAAGGATTTTACATCCAATTCTGAGTTACTTTAGGAGCCCCTCCTATCGTAATCTTTCAAATCAAATTCCAAAGGTTGAGGATTTTACATCTGATTCTGCATTGCTTTAGGAGCCCCTCTTATTGCAATCTTTCAAATAAAATTCCAGATGCTGAGGATTTTACATCCTATTTTGTGTTGCTTTAGGAACTCCTCCTATTGCAATCTTTTAAATCAAATTCTAGAGGTTGAGGATTTCACATTCGATATTGTGTTGCTTTAGGTTCTCGTCCTATTACAATCTTTCAAATCAAATTCTAGAGGTTGAAGATTTCATATTCGATAGCGTGTTGCTTTAGGAGCTCCTCCTATTGCAATCTTCAAATCAAATTTTAGAGATTGAGGATTTCACATCCGATACCGCGTTGCTTTAGGAGCTCCTCCTATTGCAATCTT
>NW_018165220.1:27291-30682 GCF_001263595.1 Phalaenopsis equestris
AAAAATTCCCAAAACCTCCCAAATATTCCCAATTTTATTTTTCTCAACTACCACATGACCCAGCTTGGCTAACTTGACCATCTTTGATCAAAACCCCAAATTGCCCTTTCAAGGCCCATATTTTCCCCAAATCACCTCAAATGTTTATCAAATTGGTCTAAATTGACCCCAATTTCATATCTAAACTCAATTCACTCTTGATATGACCAATATAGACTAAATATAAGCTCAATTAGTCCATCATTTGAGCCCAATTTGATTTAGATCAAAACATCAATTTTGGCCTTATGACTTGGTTCCACCAAATTGAACCCATAGCCCACTCCATTTGCCACAATTTGTGTTGAATAACCTTCATAACATCCCCACACATCAAACTTTACCATCAATTGGCCTTGGTGAGACCTCAATTTCATTTGATTTCAACCTAAGTCCAAAAGCCCCAAATTTGCCCCAAATTGGCCATGTCTCAAAATCTCACCAAATTGAGGGCCTTGACCTTAAAATTTTTACTCTATCCCTTCATGAAAAATCTTCAAAAATTCTTCATTGATCATGTGGATCATTCAATTTGGACTTATCCTAAGGCTATCCCAACCTAGACCCATGTCTAGTCCAACATGCCCAAATTGGCCAAATTTCAAAAATCTCTCAAATTGACCTACCAATTGAACTCAAAATCACTTCAACCCTTCACCAAAAATCTTCATAACAATCATCTACACAATGTTGATCAATCAATTGAGTCAATTGACATGGTTAACCTAGCCCAAACACAATCTTTGATTACTTTGACCCACATTGAACCCATTTTTAACCCATGCACTAAAGATGGCATAACTACCCCAAAGTCACCAAATTAATGACTCCACAACCATTAGTTGGACCCTAATGGCCAGCTTAAACCTCTTAAAACCACCTAAACTAAGCCATGGACCAAATTTTCCCTAAGTTAAAGGATTTCATTCCATATTTGCTTAAGCTTAGGATATGTTTGCCAAAATAAAGCCTAAACACATTAAATTGCTGTAACATATTCCTCTGGCTCACCTGACCTCCCTAGCCACCTCCCCTGGCCGGCCGACCAGCCAAGTGGCCGGAAAACGGCCAACAAACCAAGAGCCACCCCCATGGAATTAAACCCAATTTAAACTTAGAGGCCACCTCATCCAAATTGAAGCTTAGAGCCTCTCTGCCATCCACCCAGGCAGCACATTTCACCCCTCAATTCGCCATGGCAGCAAGCCGAAGGCCATTTTTATAAAAATCTCCCCTCTACGGCCATGGAGAGAGAGGTAAAAATTTCTCTAAGAGACTTCCCCAAATTGATCCCAAAGCCTCTTTGAGACCTCCTCAGTGCAACCTAACCACCACATTGCTCTAAATCCTTATGTCGGAGTCCAACTTTTGAGCTCAAAACCTTGCCGGAGACACGACAAAGCTCTCCACACTTCTAAAATCCACCAAAATCAAATTAAACTCACCCACACATTCACGACATTGAGAGAAGCTAAAGCCCTATCAAATCTCCCTTCCATAGAGGCCCTAGGACTTTGATCAACACCTGAATGGTCAAATTTGGGTCTAGACATTTCACCATAGCAAGATGCTTAATCTCTAGCTTCTTTGGACCCCAACAAACGTGCCGAGACTCTCTGATCAAAGCTTCCCTTCTCAGAGTCAAGGTATTGATCTCCTCTTCCTCTTGAACCTATTTTGATTCTCCATTTAATTAGGCTTGATTTAATTGTATGATTACCATATGGATATGTTCGTCTCACTTAGAAGAGTCCATAGGATTAAACCCAAAGTGATTTAGTTGAGTCTAGGCTGAGATCTTAGGGTTTTAGTGTGGACGGACACGGGATCACTCTATCAGGGACGATGACGGGTATCGGATGGACGGAGGAGATCACACCGGACAGCGTTTCCTTACATGAACTGCGAGCCGAGTCAGCGGCTATGTGGATGGCGGCATCCAACCAGAGCACGCCAATTACATGGATGGTGGCGTCCAACCAGAGTGCACCACACATTCTTTCCAAGCTGCCTAGGATATAGTCAGCGCCACACGTTTAAATAGATAAATAGAGAATTTAAAAAATTAGAAAATGATCCCTAGCTTTAAAAATTCATATCTTGGTGTAGAAAAATCATAAAAATAAAATAAAAATACCTTCTTGCTCAGTGAACAGAGGAGGATAATGTGGAAATAATTTTAAGTCCATTTGATGCATTTTTTTAATTAATTAAAAATTGATTTGGATGTTTTGATTCTCCATGCATGTAGTAATATCACCATAGCTTCAAATTTTAGCATGTTGTTGCCTCTATCTTAGGGAACATTCTTGGATTTTTTCCAAAGTCAGAGGAGGTCCCTAGACAGAGAATCATATTTTTCAAGTTTATGTGCATTATTTTCTTAAAATAATCATGGAAATTAATATGTTTCTTAGAAAAATCCAAGAAAATTTTGAAAGGTTTATGATGACCAAAGAACCTTTAGGAAAATTTCTCATAAGTTAAGTCATTAAGAATACACTTAATCTTCACCAACCCTTAAACATAAATAAAATTAATTTTGAAAAATACAAATAACAAAATGACTTGATTTTTGATCTCCACTGCTGTTTAGGATCCAGAGAACTCACCATAAAAATTTCAAAGAATTTTGAGTTAATTTGGTAACATAAGTTGATTTTTAAAGATAAATATCATTTTAGCACTTAAAATGATTTTTAAAAATCAAAATATAACTTAAAAATTTACAAAAACTTATTTTTTGTGTTCTCTGTAATTAGGGGTATTTTTTAAAACTAAAATATTCTTTAAAACAAAAACTTCATTTTTAGCCTATTTTAAATATTTAAATAATTAAAATCCATAAAAAATTCAAAAATAATAAAATTCATGGAAATGTTCTAAATTGTTTCCTAAGCACTTAGGAATAATTAGGATATTTTTCCTGATTTTTTAAATAAAGATACTGAATTTTAAAGCTTAAAAATAATATTTTAAAGGCTAAAATAGATTTTCACTAAAAACAATTCCAATAAATCAAATAAAACTCAAAAAAATTTAAAAATTTCTCCTCTAAGTTCTCTGACCTCAGAAAGATTTTTCCAAAAATACAAAACTTGATTTTCCCCATTTAATATATTTTATATTTAATAAATACCCCAGAACTTAAAATAATTCTTAAAATTCAAATAAAATTAAAAAAATGATGCAATTTTGTCAAAGGTTTCTCTAGTTTAGATCTACTTTCAGTAAAAAATTCAAGAGATTAGGATTTACCTTGGTCAAGTTAAGAATTTTCTTTGAAAAATCCTATTTTTGCATAAAAATAATTATATAAATTAAATTAAATTTTCAAAAATCACATTTTCTC
>NW_018165220.1:30909-32170 GCF_001263595.1 Phalaenopsis equestris
AATTTTCTTTGGAAAATCCTATTTTTGCATTAAAATAATTATATAAATTAAATTAAATTTTGAAAAATAAAATTTTCTCTTCTGATGTCTCAATTGACCCATGAATGGGTAGGATAAAAATTTCAAAGTCATTTGAATTGAATTTGACAAATTATGAAGTGTTAGAGCCTTAGGGGCAAATGTGTAATTTTGGAAATTTAGCCTTATTTAACATTTAGGCTTAATTCAAGAAGGAAAATTGGTAACCTCTGATCTTAATCAATTTATTTGATGTTTGAAACACAAAATATTAATTGGTAGAAACTAATCTCACTTTCTTAATTAAAGAGATAAGTTAATAGATTTCTAAATTAGTAAAATTTGGAAGTTTATTAAAATAAAATGAACCACCTAAAGCTTAGGGGTATGACTTTTGAAGTCAATAATTAATCAATTTAATACCCCTGTTTTGGTTTTTAAATAAAATTGAAATCATGAATTATGACCACCTAAAGGTTAATCTCTTCAAAACTAATTAAGACACACCTAGGTCTTAAGGGCTTAATAGTGACTTAGGCTAAATCAAGTTTCACTTAAGTAAGGATTAGAAAGGTAAACATCATTTAATTAAAACATCTTCAAACACTATAAGCCCAATTAGGACCAAAATTTGGTTAATTGTTCCAATAACACCAACTTGCCTCTTTAAGGGTCTCCACCCACATAATTTTCAAAATTAAATTACAGATGATAATTACACTCTTAGGGACAATCGAGACATCAATGTTTATTGAGCATTAGGGTGTTTTATAGGATGAATTATTAAGCAACATAATAAGTTTAAAAAAGAAGTCAGGATTTTACACCAGACAGTGAGAGAGTAGCACAGACCTGCTTCTTTCTCTAGAACTGTTGGATACCTTGGAGATCTGCTAAGCTTAATATGTTTTGCTTAACAAAATTGTCCTTAATTAAACTCATAAGGACCCACCCAGATATGACCTAGGGTTAGGTTGGTCGTCAAAATTTTACTTCCCCATTGCATATAAACTGCCTTAACATGCCTTTTAAGTTTCAGGTGGTGGAACGAGAAGACTCACCAGGTACGCTTTTACAGTTTTTAGTGTTTTCTTTCTTGTACCTTCATACTGTACTTTTATAGCTGTAAATTTGCATGCTAAACAATGATGCCACCATGCATGAAAACTAAAACTACTAGGGTAGCCACAAAACCAAAACCAAAACTAAAACTAAAATCAACCATGATAAAATATCGAATTTT
>NW_018165220.1:32983-33314 GCF_001263595.1 Phalaenopsis equestris
TGGACTCTACAACAAAATGTTCCAAATTTGAACCAATCCACTTTCACACCTCTACGTCCGATCTCATTGAAAAGTCCTACCATTTTGAATTCCCTGAATACAATATTTTCTAATTTTTATCGAGAGTCTTCTTAGGTGACTTTGGTCATTTAAGATGTAATTAACTATAGGGGTTTGCCCTTATAGAAAGCATGTCTGAACCCAGCTTAATATAAACCCCATTTAATCATTTATATTAAATAGAGGAACTTTGAGATAGATACAGAATTTGAGATACAATGCTCTTTCATTTAAACTATGAAAAATATGAGGTCAGTTTGATTTCATATTT
>NW_018165220.1:33404-49401 GCF_001263595.1 Phalaenopsis equestris
GCTAGTGTTTTTATGGATAAAATTCTCAAGGATCATAGGGAATTTAGGAAAAAGCTTCTTAACCTAAATGGCTTTCTCTAACATCAGCCTACATCTATTTTTCTAACATGGAAACCTTGAAGGTTAGCTAATAAAAGAAAAAAATCCAAGATGAAATAAAAATTAGCTTCGTGATGGTTGGAGACACATTCTCTTTCTTGTTTGTGCTCCTCTTACACTAGGACGATGATAAAGCATCCTTCTCTAGGGAAACCCCTCAAACAAGCTCACTCTCTCACACTCTTCTCAAGAGAAGGTGTAGAAGAAAAGAAGACATGGGCAAAGAAAGATGCAAAGAGAAGAAAATCAGGAAGAGTTACCTCACCAAGTGCTCTCTAAAAAGCTCTCACCAAAGCTTTTTCAAGCTCTCTCCCAAACTCTCATCCAAAACTTTTTTTTTCTCACCTCTCACAATCTTGGCTCTCTCTAAGCTTTAAGTTATTGAATTCTCTAAGTGGAATTGAGAGAAAATCTTTCGGCTACTCTCCCTTCAGTGGGGCATGAAGACCCTAATAAGTGTCATGGAGGGGCTATGTTATTGGTTCTCCATTAGGAAGGTGGCTAAGCCCCTTTATGGTTACATTTCTATGCCTCAAATGCATTAATTAGCCACTTAAGTGGCTTGATTTGACCATGGGGGCCCACCAAAATCAGAGAAAAAAGGTCTAGTGTGGGCGTACTAGGCCTACAACACGAGTACTCCAACCTCGATCAAGATAAATTGGGTGTATCAATCTTTTGGCATAGAAGTGCAAGGTTCGCTGGTGCAAGTGTGTCAGTAGGGCTACCTGGTTTAGGTTTCTTAAGTTCTCTAACTTTTTGCATGGGTGTAGCGCTAACCTAGAGGGTGTGCTGGTTTAAGGGCCTATTTGGGGCAACTCATTTGGTGTGGTGGTGTTTTGAAAATGCACCTGGCCTGTTTGGGTAAATTACATTTTTGCAGCTTATGCATTTTCAAAATGCTAAAAAAAGCATTTTCACATGGCACCTATCTAGGTGCGGTGGCAACTTTTTGGCAGCGGTCTGGCTTTTTCAAAAAAATAAAAATTTGTTATAGCCACCACACCTAGTTTATCAACAAATTATTTTTAATCAGCTTTTCAACATATTATCCAATAAGCTGCAACTGCCCCAAACAGACCCTAAATGAGGTGCAGGTGCACTGACTTTTTAGCATGGGTGAACCAGGCACTAGTCCACTAAGATCAGAGCGTTCGTGTGCTCGAGCAGACCTCCACTCTATGTGTGTTAACCATAGATTGATGAGTATAGATGGATGCATCAGGCTATGAGAAACTACACATGAGCAAAATATGATCCCAAAGGGCTCAAATTAATTTCCTAAAAGTTTGACATAAAAAATTAATGTCAATAAAAGAAGCAAAATACATGATAAACTTAATGGCTAATTTTAAGGATTACTTTGCTTAGAACTATGAAAAAATGTCTGGGTTAGCTCATTCACGCCCATCTAAACTCTTCAATGAGTGCTACTTGTAGTGCACAAATTAAAAATAGATCCAAATGTAACTCCAATAAAGTAAGATCTAAAATGAATGTGTTTGGAAATAAAGCAACAAGTAATATAGAAGTCAAGAAATTGATAGACGTGTCCTTTTTCAGGAAGAACGGTATCTAACCTAGTTAGCATATGTGGTGCTGGTCAAGAAAATAAATGATCAGATTTTAGTTTATGTTGACTTCAAAGACCACTATAAAGCATGCCTAAAAGATGATTTTTTATTGTCCATTCGATGGTTTATATCTCTTCATCTCACCTGATATTCTCTTTCATGGATAGATTGTAATGATATAATCAAATTAAGATGACACCAAAAGATAAGAAATTTATTATATTCCACACACCCATTTGGATTTACTACAATAAAATGATTTCATTGGACTTAAGAAAATTGGTGCAACGTACTAGTGGGCTATGATAAGAATCCTTGATAAACTAATTCATAATAGGGCTTGTGCTATGTGAATGACTTAAGTGATAAAATCAGAGTAAAGGATGATCATTTGTATGTCTGAGATCTTTCTTCAAACAGTTATGAAAATATAATCTTACAATGAATTCTGTAAAGTATGCCTTTGGTATTAACTCAGGAACAATTTTTAGTGCTTTTCATTAGGTAATGCAGGAACGAAATTGATCTCTAGAAAATTAAGACTATCTTATAAATGTAATGCCTTAAAGGCATAATGCATTAATGATCCTTCTCAGGGAGGTTGATGTATCTTAAATGCTTTATTTCTAATATATCAGGATAATGCTAGCTATTTACTGTATTGAACAAAAAGGATGCCAAGTTTATTTTGAATAATAAAGGCTAAAAGAAATTAATGACACCATTTATGATAGCTATCTTGATCTCAGGTAAACCTTTAATACTCTATATCACCACTTTAAATTACTTCCTCGGAGCTCTATTAGCTCAAAAAAATAAGGTAAGGATAATATTATATACTAATTAATTAATCATCTAATTAGAGCAGAAATAAAGCATCCTCTATTTAAAATGCATTATCTAGCTTTAATTTTTGTAGTACAAAAGCTCAGACATTACATGCATTCTCAAAAGGTCAACTGACATGCCCCAATATTATGTAATTTTACCTACATTTTCCCTTACATTTTTCAAATTATTTTTACTTATTTATCATAGATTTATACTTGAGAAGATTTTTTCTTGATTTTGCGAGCACGCAAAATGGGGTTAAAATGCATCATAGAGAATTTTTTCTTGATTTTGTGCAGTTATATGTGTCGAGCACGCAAAATGGGGTTAAAATGCATCATAGAGTGTTGTCTAACGTGACCACAGCTAATTTGCGTGTGACCATGCTATATCTAGATGTGACAATGCCAGAACTTACATTACCATGTGATCTTGGTTTTATATGTCAATACAATGTTGTGGTTATATTCTTAATTTTTTCTTATTTAAAATTCTTCTTTTGCAATGGCACCTAAAACTTGATCACCACCAACAGCTAGGCAAAAGCTTGACTTTGGCAAAATATTCCTGTCGTTATAAGAATATTTTGATTGAGACACTATGCAAGTATTGAAGAAAATAAGAATGCAATTATTAATTTATTTATGAGACACTATGCAAGTATTATTATTGTTATCAAGTAATATAGAACTTTTGATTGAGCCCCGAATATCTAACCCACATGAACAAAAGACGATATGCAATTAAAATTAGAAGAAATTATATAACAAATTCTACTTAACAAAATATTCTTACTCAAACTTTAGATGTTATAATAGGAATAAAAATTTGATTCTTAAAAATTTGATTCTTTAAGAATGAAATTTCAATTCTTTTTTTAATCTTTGATAATTGAAAATAAAGTAAGCAAATAAAAAACTTAACTAGATATTTGTAAGATGAAGGCAATTTAAATAAAATATATTTTTCCGTATCATGAATCAGTAACAAGTATAATATTGTTTTTTAATGAAATTTATTTTGTGTGTTTATTATTTCAGGTGCATGAAATGGAGTTTAAGAGAAAAATGAGCAAAAATGGGTCAATTGAAGCCAAACACACAACAGGTGATCTGGTGCCTAGGCGCTATGATGCTATAGAAGGTCGGCACCTAGGCGCGACGGTTGGGTGCCCAAGCGCCAGAAATGGTTTGCCCAATATTCATTAAATTTGGAAGAATTTTGAAAAGGTGCCTTAAGTGACCCTTGGTTATATTCAGAGCTCTATATATTGAAAACATTTCTACACTTTTAAAGGAGGAGAAATGAGAAAAACTTTGTTTTAATTAGTAATTTAGACCACTATAGGGGTGAGCGGCCACTATAGTGGGAGTGTAGTGATCGTAGAGTTATGTGTCACTCTTGTGGAGTCATGTTCTGTCATAAAAATTTAGAGGATTGCTTGGGGAGAAGTTTGAGATAAGTATTTGTACCTTTGTTCAAGATTTTTCCTGTAAACTTAGTTTTTATATATATCATGTCATGTTTTGTCATCCTTATGATTTTTGAGTAGTTTTCTTTTCTTTCTGCTTGCAATAAGAAGTAATGAAGCATGGGATCAGAATGTTTTAAAGATTATTTTATTCAAACAATTTGTGAGGGTATTTTCACTGCTTCTTCATTTAATTTACAAACTGGCCATTTGTTAGCTTAAAACCCGTTGCAAAACATAATGACCTAAGAGGGCTATGATTTCACCAACAAGTGAGTACCACACTAAACCATGGAGGAAGGGGATGCCACCAGAGGGGAGTGCAAATATATAGGGAGATAAGTTTTGTTGGGCATAGAATTGGTGTTTTAAGGGTGACAGGCTAGATTCTTTATCAATTTGTTCTATTTTTGAAACTAAGGGTCCCTGGTAGGTCTTATAAAGAGTGCACAGTGGTTAATATAGAAGTGAGAGACTATAATCTACTCAACACTACAACACAAGCTGGAACTAACTTAGATTAGCCATTGTTCTTTGTGCTCGGAAAGAGTAAAAAATAAGTATGCTTCTAATTGTCGCAATATCTCATTTTCATCTTTAATCATTTGATTCCTGCACTAATTTACACTCTCTTTGCAAGGGGAAAGACTTTTTATTAAAATCGTACTTCTTTACCCATTTTTAATTTAGAGACTTTGCATTTACTTTTAGTAGAAGTAGCCACTTTAATTACATCCTTTTACAAATAGTTTGATATTATTCTCCTGCAAATTTAGTTTACAGTTTAAGTAGAAATATTTCTTTGTTAGCATAATAAAACCTTTAATTCCATATGGGTTCGATACTGGAGTTTTTAAAGTAAACTCTATATTACTTGAGATGATACATATATTTGAGTAGTACCACTAGTGTGTAAACTATTAATCAAGTGACTTACATAATTATTTTGTACACTAGCCGTTAAATATAAATTGGGTCAACATTTTGGCCATATTTTCGGTTAAATAATTACATAATTGTAGGTCGGGTCACCCGTCAAGCCCAATGGAGGACGCACCTCTTAGGACAATGTATGGGTCAAAATCCCTAAAATTAGCCTCAATTTTAGTATTTTATGAAAGAAACGAACATTCCATGCTCATTGAACCATATAGATATGTTCATCTAACTTAGATGAAGTTATGAGAGCAAACCCAAAGTGATTTGGTTAAGAATCGAGTGAGATCTTAGGGTTTGATCGCATACAGTTAACGATTCTCTGTCCTATAGAGACGATGAACTCATGTCATCCCTATATGTGTATTAGAAAAGGGCGATAGAGATTAATTCAGAGCACTAAACCGTCGGGAGGGGAGCACTGGATCTCGGGACAACGTGTTAACTATGTGGAAAGTGCACCCAATCACGGAGTGCAACACAAACATCCGATGACTACGACGATCCAGTCCGCACCACATAGTTAAGCAAATAATTCAAATTTTCTAAATTATTTAAATTCAGAAAACTAAATAGAACTTTTAAATTCCATAACTTTGTGTAGAAAAACCATAAAAATAAAATAATAATACCACTGAACTCAGTGAATAGAGGGGAAAATAATGAAAGTAAAATTTAAAATAATCAACTTAAACCAATTTTTTAATTAACTAAATACTCTATAGAGTATTTTAATTATTTAAAACTAATTGTAAGAAGAAAAAATATGAAATTTTGAGGGGAGCTTTCTTCTAATCTTGGGAACATCCGCTACTTTTTTCCAAGGTTAGTGGGGGTCCTTAACTTGAAAATGACAAATTTTCTATGAAAATAGTAATTATTCTGAAAAATTATTACAAAAATGAGATGAAAATCGAAAATTTAAAAATAAAAATGAAAATTAACAAGGAAACTTAGGGTAATGAAATTGATCTCTAAATTAATGATTTCCACTTTTGAAAACTCTAAAATAAGTAATTACAAATTTTAGGGTAAAATTGTAAAATTAAAATCATACACTTTAGCCCAATTTTTTTCCAAACTTGGTGTAAGGCATTAAACCAACACCTAAGGCTTTGATCCTAAGGGGTTAACAACATGGTTGTCCTTCCAACCATGAAATTACCCTTAGTAGCCTAGGGCTAAGCTAATTTAAGCCTAAATTTGGTTTAGGTGTAACTTGGCTTCGCCTAATCCAGGTGAGGCCATAATTGGACCCAATCCAATTGAGGTCAAGCCTGGACCACAATCTGTATTAACATGGCTCATACTTAACTTGGGCTTATCCCTGGGTCTGGCCCATACTAGACCAAAGTTAGCAATGGGTCCTTTAGGTCTAAGCTACATTAGACCTAAACGTAAACCATATGTTTAACCTAACTTAGACCTAGTCCAACACACTAAGTCTAGCCTAACTTAGAATTAGTAGCCCTCTTAGGTATAACCTACATTGGACCTAAATCTAAAGCCTAGGTCTGATTTAAATTAGACCTAGTCAATCATTTTAGGTCTAACTAATATTGGACCAAACCGAAACTCTATGTCAAACCGAAATTAGACTTAGCCCAAACTTTTAGGTCTTAACTAATATTGGACCAAACCGAAATTAGACTTAGCCCAAACTTTTAGGTCTAACTCATATTTGACCTAACCCAAACCCTAGGTCTAACCTAAATTAGACCTAGTCCAACCTTTTGGGTCTAACTCACTTTAGACCTAACCCATCCCCTAGGTTTAGCCTAACTTAGACCAAGCCTTACACCTTAATTCTAATCAACATTAGACCTAACCCAAACTCTAGGTCTAGTCAACATTAGAACGAACCCTAAACACTAGGTCTAACCTAACATAGACCTAACACAATCCTTGTAGTTTTAACTCATATTAGACCTAACCTCAACCCTATGTTTAATTCAACTTAGACCTAACCACACCTAAGGTCTAACCTAAATTAGACCTAGTCCAATATACACCTTTTAGGTCTAACATAGACCTAAAACATCAACCATTTTAAGTCTAACCTAACTTAGAATTAGTCCAATTTGAACTTTCCTTTGGTCTAATTCAACGTAGACTTAACCTAAGTCCAACTTAACTTGTACTAATCCAACTTTAAGTTATGTTGGGTCTAACTTAATTTACACGCAATTCAACTAAACCATTGGGTCAACCCGACCAACCCAACCTAAGTCGGGTTAACCCATTTCAACTAAATGATTGAATTAATTCGACCTAAGTCGGATTAACCTAATTCAACTGAATTATCGAATAAACTCGGATATACTCGGGTCAACAAAATTCAACTGAATTCTCGGGTCAACTCAATTCAACTGGATCAACTGGTTAACCTGACCGAATTTGGGTTAACCTAATTCAACTAAATCGTGGAGTCGACCTGACCTAACATTGATTAACCCAATTCAACCGAACCATCGGGTCAACTAGACCTAACCCGAGTTAACCTAATTCAACTGAACCATCAGGTCATCCCAACCTAACTAGAGTTAAACAAATTCAATTGAACCATCGGGTTAACCAAGCCTAACTCAGGTTAACCCAATTCTACTGAACCACTAGGTCAACTAGACCTAACTTAGGTTAACCTAATTCAACTGAACCACTTGGTCAACCTGACCTAACTCAGGTTAACCCAGTTCAATTGAACCACAGGGCCAACCCGACCTAACTCTATTCAACTCAATCTCTGAGTTAGCCTGACCTAACTCAGGCTAACCTAAAATCAACTTAACCTGCTGGGACACCTGACCATACTCAGGCTAACTCAAAAATAACTTTTATTCGGGACAATCAGACTAAACTCTGATCAACCTGACATGAGACTGAACTTCAAGTTTGACTTAAGTCTTAACTCCAATTTAATCAAGGATTGATTTAAGTCTAACCCAACTTAGACTTAAAACGATAACTCAATTCTAAATTAAAGAGGACTTCACTTAAGTCTCATTTTCTTAAACTTGATTAAACCTAAGGGGTTTAATTTGGCAGCCCAGTTCAACTTGGTTTGCACTGATTTAATTTGACTTGGCTTAACTTGGCTTACCTTAAGTCAACCTAAATCAAATAAGACCAGTTTGACGCCAATAAAGTTAAGCTAACCTGGGTCAATCCTATTAAAATTTGGTCATTCAAAAGAATTTTGAAGATAATTTGAGGGACAAACAATCTTATTCAGGCTAGCTCAAATTACTCAGAGACTCACTTTAGATTAGTTCAACCCAACTTAAACTAATGCAAAATCAACCCAGACCTAGGTGACTGGAGGTTAAGTACGGTTTGACTTCTTATGCGAGAATAAAAAAATACTTAACAGTGGTTGGGGACAATTTGGGCTAAGGTACCAAACCAACCTAAATGAAATGACATAAAAATTCACCTTAAAAATTCACCTTAAAAGACATTAAATAAAAGACATTAAAACTTAAACTTGAACAAAAAAAATGTAACTTAGTTTGAGAAGGTATTTTGGAGGAGGTAACCCATGATTGCTAATACAATATCTTCCAGTTACTTGTGAATAATTAAATTGTAAACCCCAGTGAACTTAGGACGACAGACCAATGGGATCTTTATTGGGTCATCTCAAACACTATAAATATATTACAAAATGACAAAATTAAAAAAATTAATCGGCTAATAAGTCTTAAGCAATCTAAAATTTTCAATCCATAAAAATCCAAAAAAGACATTAAAACTTAAATGAAACCCAAATGAGTAAATATCACCAAACACAACTCAAACCCCAGATACCAGGGTCTATGAAGATTTCTGGTAGTTAGCTTTTGTAAGGTCTCCTTCCTAGTTTTGTCTTCCAAGTTGATCTCACTTTGGATTTATGCTTTGGAACTATCAATGCAAAAATTCACTTTATGAAGGCTTTTCATGTACTTCTTTTTGTTTTTTTCCCATTATTGCCTGCTCTAGTCATCCGATTTCTCACCTCTTAGTTCACCCACATAATCTGAGATGAAAAAGTATTCAGAGAAGAGGGCAACGTAATGCAAAACAAGCTGGTGACTCGTCAATGACAACATTGATGATGCCAAACAAATGACAGAATGACAACGATATAAAACGAGCAGCCACAATGTCTTATGCAACCGTATCTCTATATATAGTTTCATGTACCACTGATGAGTATATGAAAAGGATACTTCGGCTCTTTCTATTTTTCAAGTTCTTTATCTTGTCAGGAAGTGTACAAAACTCTTACAAGAAGAAGGCATGAGTAAATGCTTGGCGATGGATTCAATTGGAGGAGTTTCCAATTTCCAATGCTCTTTATCAAAGTTTCTTCAAACACTGGGTGTTACAATAACTCCTTTCAGTTTCTTCTTAAATAATTCATACTTAGAAAGTGAGACGATCTTGGCAGGCATTTCCCATGAACTAGTAGAAGAACCATGCAGAGAGGAAGGAGTATGAGGGTTTCTAATTATTCCAACTTTTAGAGTGCCAGAAGAAGAGGTGACAATGATTCTGTGTGGTTTAACTAGGCAAGAGAATAATGGTAGAAAGAATGGGATGGTAGTGCTAAAGCACTTTTAGAGCTAGTTAGGTTTCATGTTTGTAAGTTCAGTAGTTTAGATCTTTAATATGAAAATTAGGTAATATTCAACAGTATGTATGTAAATAAATCATCTAATTAAAAATATATGTTTTTTCTTAGGCTCCTTTTGGGGCTGATTTTTTGATGCGGTGCGGCCCCAAACCGCGAACTATCATCATTTGGCTCCCAGCTTCGCTGCGGAAGGAAGCTAAAAGGGAAGGAAAGTTGGCCACGGGATCGATCCTGCGACCCTAGCTTTCACCTTGTCAAATATTCTTTTTGCCCTTGGCGCAAAGAAACCCTCATTTCTCCTATTCTCGTGCATCGCCATCTCGCCTCGCCTGGTGTTGCCGCATGTGTTCTTTTTCCTCGACCATGACCAAATCCAGGAAGCACGAGGCAGGTAATCTTAAACCCATCTTCTTCCTTTAGTTTTGAGCTCTCTTCGCCGCTGAGAAGAGTTTGGAAAATTTTTTTGGCGAGTTGAGAAGTTTCTTCTTCGAAAATAGTGTAAAATTTTATGTTTCTTTATTTTATAAAATTGTCCTATGATTATGTGAGACATTATGTAAGACATGGATCATTTGTTTCATTAGTGTTGATAGAATGGAGGGTTTGTGGTCTGTTTTAGAAGAGCAGATCTTGCAAGAGTTTTTGCAAGAGTTTTATCATGGGGAGGTTGACTTGCAAGAGTTTCTCATTTGTTTCAGTTTTTACTGTACAACAAATGCTTGTTGCCTCCCAATTCTTATGTATTTACATATCTAACACATAAGCTTTACTTTTTTCTACTTTCTAATTGATTTTACTGTAGTGTTTCATGACTTTGTTTTGTTATAGTAATAACATGGATAATAAGCCTAAAGAGGTTGCTACACCTGCATTGTGGGAAAAAAGATACAAACATAATATTTTGTGATCTTTGTCTTAAAGAAATTGAACGGGGAAATAGGCCTACGACTTATTTCAATAAAGAAGTGTCTACACCTGCATTGTGGGAAAAGATACAAACATAATATTTTGCGATCTTTGTCTTAAAGAAATTGAACGAAGAAATAGGCCTACGACTTATTTCAATAAAGAAGTGTGATAAAATATTATCAAAAATTTCAAGGAATGTGCAGGCAAGGAATACGACAGGTTGAAAATGAAGAACAAGTGGGACCAAATGAAGAAAGAATGGAAAATTTGGAAGGAGTTGAAAAGGGGTTCTGTCGGTCTTGGTTGGGATCCGGTGAAGGGAACATTTGATGAACCTGAAGAATGGTGGGCTGAAAGACTTATGGTGAGCTTTGTTTGTAAAATTATTTATTTGGTAATTTTATAATTTATTCTTATTGTGTGTTTATCAATTTCTGTGTAGGTGGTGCCTACTGCAAAGAAGTTTAAGCTTTCTGGAATTGAGCCTGAATTGGAGGAGAAACTCGTCCGCGTATTTGGAAGAGTGGTTGCAACGGGGAACTATGCATGTAGCCCAAGCGAGACAAAGTTCGCTGACAATGTCGTGACTTTGAAAACCCCTGGAGGTTCAGTTGAGTTCATTGACATCCCCAACCCAGATCAGAATGAATATGGAACAATTTCTCGTTCTAAACATCCGAGGGTTGTTGATAAAAGAAAATTTGGTGCTTCTTCCCTCAGAAATGAGCTATCTGAGGCAGTTTCTTATTTCAAAGTAGAATGTCAGGCTTCTCGTTCAAGCACTATCATGGAGGAACTTGAAATCCTTAGTGCTACAACCAAAATTTATGTAGATGAAGAGTTGTATCTGTACGCAGCAGAATTGCTAGAGGACCTGATCCTTAGGGATTTCTTTGTATAGATGTCTGCTGCCTGCAGAGTGTCTTATATTTGACATTTTTATGATCGTTTGAACATTTGAGATGTTTTATATTTTTCATCACTAGAACATTGCCACTGCATTATCTATTTTTTTCTTTCTAGAGTTGTACTTGTGAACTCCCTTGTACCTTCCTAATTATTTACAAATGTTTCTTTTTTTATTGTCTCAAACTTTCATATAAATAATAATTGTTTAGGGGAAACAATTAGGGATACCCATCACTATGGATGCAAATAGAAGAAGACGGATGGAGGCCCACATGGATACACACAGAAGAAAGTAGAGAGGGATGTTTCTGACGGCAATATATTTGATGTATGAGTACTATAGCGCGTACATTGCTTGGTCGCCATGCATGACATCTTCTTATATTGGCGACAAATGGATTAGAGAGTTGCTTACGGGGCACCCAATATGATTTTGTAATATGTTTTGAATGAGCTAGACAGTATTTATCGATCTTCTGGAATTACTTGTAGGATCTCATGGACTTCATGGATCTTCGAGGACCAATCCATGCAAGGTGCTCGCAATAACACTGTTCATATTATCCCAAAATGAGTTCATGCGAGGAGCGATGGAGCAATTTCAGTACTCATCAAAAATAATAAGCAGATACTTCTCAATTGGATTAAGCGTACTTGTTAGCTTTTCCTCTCATGTCATCATACCCTCAAATTATAAGTTTGAGCAGATACCCGCTGAGATATCATTGGATGTGCGCTATATGCCCTTCTTCAAGGTATTCTCTCGGATGCATTATAGTTAATTTTGTTAGGGTATGCAATGATATGTCAAACATAAAATTTACTTATCAAGACTACATTTACGCGATTGATGGACCACATGTTGACGTAAGTATCCCAAATAATGATAAGGTAGCATTTATCGGCCATTGTGGTAGCCCCACCCAAAATGTCATGGTCGTCTGCAACTTTAACATGTGTTTCACTTTTGTTATGGCCAATTGGCAGGGCAGCCCACATGACAGTCAAGTTTTTAAATCTACAACATGGGATCCCAATAGCAACTTTCCACATCCACATGTAGGTATGCTCGGGATTGAACTCATTGAATGAAGAACTTGAATCTCGATACTAATTATTCAATTTATTATGCAAACACTACTTGTTCGACGCTAGTTACCCATTATAACAAGGTTATTTAAAGGCAGCAAACACTACTTGTTCGATGCTAGTTACCCATTATAACAAGGTTATTTAAAGGCATTTCCTGATATGAGGTATCACATATCAAACTTTACATGTACAAGCAATGTTACACAAGACAGAAAGGAAATGTTTAATAAATGTCATTCATCGCTACGTGGTGTAATTGAGAGGAATTTTGGTGTTTGGAAAAAGAAATAGGTGATACTCCGTGATACGCCTCTTTATAATTTCTCTAAGCAGGTACAGATTGTCTTTGCTACAATGACTCTCCATAAATACATTAGAAGACATCATTCTCGTAGCAATATCAACTTCCATTTGGCAGAAGAGGATGAAGCAAATGTGCTTGCAGAAGCCTTTGAATACTGTCTAGGTCATTCTTTCGTAGAAAAAGAGACTGAGGCTTCCACCGCCTTCACTATAGATGGGGAAGGTGCAAGTGAGATGACAGAGCTGAGGGAACAAATAAGTAATGAGATAGTAGGCCTATGAATGGAGAATTTAAGAATTTATTAGCTGAATATTATTCAAAATATTGCTACTTTGGTTTTTTTTCAACTTCAGATTTATTTATTCCGTTGTTTTCTTTTGTTTATTTTGATACATGGGAACTATTGAAAACTATTGAGCTATTGTTGTATTTATGTGTTTTTTTTCAATCCATATATGTAAGAGCTTCCATAGATGGGAATCCATTGAGGAATTGTGCCATTTTGCTTCTTGTTAGCATCGTCATAATATTAAATTTGTGAAAGGAGATTGTGCAGTTTGATTTCAACAATTTTCATATCAAATGGAACAATATGTGGATATTGCCAAAGAAGATATTTATGATTCATTAGTATTTGAATATTGGACTTATGTGCTTCCTTTCACTTTACGTAAGAAATTATGTCTAACTATTATACTTGAGATTAGCTGATTATGATATACTGAGGATTATGTTTTTTGGGTGGAAACTATGAATATTATGTTTTATTTTTATCAGAAAAACATCCATAATTCCATATTATAATTGAGGAGAAGGCTACTATTAAGGGAGTGTTAAAAAGCAAGAGAAGCAGAAAGGTATTGTTTTCTATCTCTATTTCCTTAACAAATTCATTACTTATTTTTTATGATATATACTTCTGAATGGTGTACTTTGAGCTTATTCTTTCATGAAGAACAAGAGAGAGAGAGAGAGAGAGAGAGAGAGAGCCATGAAGATTCTAATATCTGTTGCTTCTACAAATGAAGATTGAATATGTGGCAAGAGAAATGTTGTATGATATGCTTCAAATAGCTCCATAGTTAATTTTATATGTACAATTTATAGTATGTTTGTCTAACATTTATGACGTCAGCTATGATTTTATTATGGTGATTTACAGTTGCTGAGGTCATACAAATTGATCCCAAAGTCCGTGTGTGGAATCTTCTGAAGAAAAAGAATATCAATAGAGATTTGTGGAGGGCCTTCACAGAGTTTCCTGGAATTATATCTATAAACCTTGCTGCATTAGAAACAGAAAGACCAGAGATCCTATCTCCAGGGGCTTCACATTTATTGGATTTGAGTCTGATGATGTTGCATATAGGTAATATTGTTTTTATATGCATGTTTTCCTTCTTCCATTTTAAAAATATTAAAATCACCTTTGTTTTGTTATTTTGTTGTTTAGGACCAATTGGGGTTAGGCTTATGAAATGTTCAACTTTAAGGTTAAGGATAACCAACTCATTGATAAGAATGACATGCTTTGAAATTGAATGATTGGGAAAACAACTTCTCTTAAGGCCTATGCTAAGTCTAATAGGATTTCCTGCAGTCATGTTAGAAGTCATATTGTGATCAGTTTGAGTTGAAGGCTTGAATAAGGTTTGTTGCTGGATTAGGTTAGAGAAAAGCTATCATTATTCAATTTTCATTTACTTTCTTCACCCAATTGTTTTTATTAATTTATATCCCAATATATCACAGTTTGTTACTATTTTTCTTCATTAGTATGTAATATTGATGTTACTCAGCGATCAACTTCCAGAGTCTCGAGAAGCTACTCGAGACTTTTTAGTTGAGCTGCAAGCATTTTACGAGAGATTGAGACTTTTAGAGGACTCACAGGTTCTAGAAAATCTTTCCTGGGAAGCCTTCTGCCAAGCAAAGCTTTCTGCTTTAAGCACTAACGCTGTTCTTAGGGTGGCCTATGGAAAAAGAGGGATTGGGTTGCTAGCCAAGTAATTTGGCAGTTTTAAGATTTTTGGTGTTTTGATCCTATTCGTTTGTTGAGATCACACCATCTATTTTAGTGCTGTTCTTGCATCATTGAGTCAAACTTTAGGCAATCGTTTCAATTTTGAGCTCTTGCTCTCCTTTTTTTTATTTTTTATTTTTTATTTTTGCAAAGTAAAGTTGAAAAATTTTGTCTTAAGTATTTGTATGGATTATTTTATTTCCACAGTTTGTAAAAATTTTAAATTGGTGGTTGATTCTCAGCTGTGCTGAAGGTCTTAGTTGAATGCGTGATATTTGTTGTTGGAATAAAATAAGAAGTGACAAATTTTGTAGTCTTCTCAAGAACTACTAAGTTGTCTTTGTATGAATAACTAACATATAATATTTCCATTTATTGTTTACCATTTTTCATATAGAATGACCATCTTGTGCTAGTTGCCCCTTGGAATTTTTATTGATAATGCTCAACATCAAGAAAAAATGACCATCATCATTCTCCATTTAACATGCTACTAGGATTTAGTCCAGTCAATGCATTATATTAGTAACTTCCTGGCTTATTTAAACTCATTTGTAACTTCTTGACTCGTTATATATTAAGATTATTAAGCTACCATTAATCAGTATAGAAGCAGGAGAGCTTTAAATGTCAATGAAGACTTTTTGTCAAATATAAATTGTAGCAGCTTTAAATTTCTTGTAGCTTTAAATTAAAGCAGGAAAGCTTTAAATTTCTTGTAGCAGCTTTTGCTGCAGATACCACACTATTCATATTAGTTTTGTGTGTTATTTTTTAAAATTGGTTCAAGAATTTTGATTGAGCTTTTGTTGCAGATCACTAAGTTCTATCTTATGTGAGTCCATCATATAAATGATTTTTTAACTGTAATACTATCTACAATTTTTGTGGGTAAGCTATAACTATGCAGGTGCCACAGTCTAGAGTTATGTGGTCTTAAAATGTACTCATTTTTATTTTTACAATAACCAAAAGGGTCATTTGTCTAATATTGATGCTTGGTGGCATATTGGATAATCATTTGCTATATGATGTACTCTTTGGTGTTTAAATGATGTAAATGAGCCATTCTTTTGATAAAAATTGATGGTCTCTATCTTGCTGAGAGGAGGAATGGATTGAATTGGTGTCTTAAATTCTTTTTCAAATCAAAGCATAACAACATAAGTGAGCAAACATGCCACAAGAAACACAATCAGGTTCACAAAAAAGAAAAAAAAAAGAAAAAAAA
>NW_018165220.1:49426-51649 GCF_001263595.1 Phalaenopsis equestris
ATATATAATTAAAATGAGCATAAAATATTTCGATACATGCCAAAATTCGCTTTGAATTTCACTAAATTATTCCTTCTGGGCTTGTAGAGTTATTGTAAAGTCATATTTTTTTGTTTTAAACAGTTTTACTACATAATGACAGAATGAATATTTTTCCATCAACAAGTGCCCCACAATTGTTTTCACACAGCCGCAAAAAACATGCGACCAGGTTCCCACAATAGCTTCCCCGCTGCAGTTCCTGGGACAGCGCAGCTGCAGCTACGCTAAACAGACCCTTAGTGTTTAGAGACAAGCTTTTAGATTTGTCTTGCACTAACAACCGCCGTTACAAATGTTGCAGCTGCGCTAAACAGACCTTTAATGTTAGAAACAAGCTTTTAGATTTGTCTTGCACTAATTAAAACAGCCGGCAGTACAAATGTCCGGTTCACAGCCTACTTGAGTTGCCAACGCGGAACCCATCAATAAAAGAGAGGCTGCGTGAAGCGCCCACCCTCGAAAAAATATTACATCAGTACTACGCACGTACAATAACACATGAATAACACGCAATAACACATGAATAACACGCAATAACACATGAATAACACGCAATAACACATGAATAACACGCAATAACACATGAATAACACGCAATAACACATGAATAACACAGGAGAGAATATTCCCCGTGTTACTGCGCCATTTTTTTTGCTCTACCGCGCGAGATATCGTGGCGTGTTTTGATTGGCTACGCACGTTATTTTTGCGTGCGTAGTACTGTACTGATGTAATATTTGGTGTTTTGATTGGTAGTGCGCCAACCAATTTGGCCTGCCGCCGCTTCCTCATGTTCTCTACTTTTCCTTCCTCCTTCGCATCAATGTTT
The DNA here is from genome assembly GCF_001263595.1 of Phalaenopsis equestris. NCBI lineage: Eukaryota > Viridiplantae > Streptophyta > Magnoliopsida > Asparagales > Orchidaceae > Phalaenopsis > Phalaenopsis equestris. The sequence continues at coordinate 50,298 of NW_018165220.1, forward strand.
TTAATGCCTTTATCCCTCCCCATTATCATTTCCCTATCAGATAAAGTCGGTGTAATTTTTATAAATGGGATTGTGGATTTTATTTCGCGGAATTTTGGTGACAATTGTGAGAAGATAAGAGGGGTTCGTGGCCCCTGTCGGAATCCTAATTTTATTCGGCAGCGGCCTGGTGCAAGCAATGGAGGGGGTGGGGGAGGGAGAGGCGGAGACGGAGAGGCTGATGGAGGAGGTGGCTGTGCTGGACTTTGACATGCTTTGCGCTGCTGTGGCGCTTCAGACGCAGGGAGTGAAGGTGGAGAGGAGGATAGAGAAGGAGGAGGAAGAGAACCGGGGGGATGATGAGCTCGGTGGGGTTCAGAGGATGTGGGAGGGGGACGTGCTCGGATGCCTTGAAGACCAACGGATCGCCATGGAGGCCGTGTGGTGAGCTTGAGATTTCTGTCATGATTCTGTGCTCATTTGAGATGAGGGTGGGCTTTGATTTGTCATATGCGTTGTTTTTCTTTCAGTTTGGTCTACATTTATTGACTTTCCTAAATAAGAAACTTTTTTGCGTTTTTTTTCCTTCTTTCTTTTTTTTTTTCTAATTTTTTGATTTATGGGGTTTGGTAATTTTGTTTGGGTGATGGGTCACTTGCTTTTCTTTTTGTTAAAAAGGAAGCAATCGTTTTTGCAGAGTTCTATATGAGAGTTAAAACTTTTGATGCTTGCAGTTGCCCATGCTGTAGATTTGGGAAGAATATGGGTAGAGCTGGCCTAGGGCCTTGTTTCCTCCAGGTGAGCTGGTTATTGTAATTTCTGTTTTAGCTGACATGATATACATTCAGAAGACTTTTTCAATTGCTTTGAAGCTATTGTGGGTCATATTTAAAGGATAAAATTGCAAGTGATGAAACAATGCGCCTATACATTTTAATCCTTACCACTAGAAATCATCTAGACATTAACTTCATTGATGATCTTAGCAGCCCCACTTGTGACAGCACACGGAGAATGTAATTTTAATCAAGCTGTCGTAGGTTAGGTGAGTTTGAAGGCAACTCTTCCATTGGTGATGTGACAATTTTTTTTTTTTTTGTAAATGATACCGGAGTTAACCCGACGTTGGAAGCAAATATTATTAAGCAAATAACTAGAAGTACAATGAAGGCTCGAATATCAATGAAAACAAAACAATGACAACTAGACTAGTAAGAGCCAGCTATGGCCTAAGACAAATGTCTGCAAACATCGGCGGTGAGGCAGGTGTAGTCCGTGGATGTGAGTGAAGGGGGCAACAAGTGCGGGTGGTTGCTGGAAGATGAAGGGCAGCAGGCACTGTAGCGTTGGCCGGGGGGGGGGGGGGGGCGCGA
>NW_018165220.1:51744-60843 GCF_001263595.1 Phalaenopsis equestris
GGTGCGTCAGAGTGGATCTGCAGGTGATGGTGGGCTGCTAAAAGGGCTGTAGATGACAATCGACCTGCTGGAGGGTGGCTGCCCACTGGGAAAGTTTAGAAGAAGTTGACAGCAGCTGGACAGGCGTTGGAAGTGGTTGGCGGGTTGCTGGAAGGCGATCGGAGGAAGCGATAGTGTGGGCAGCTGCTCTGAAGGGAGAGGATCTGACTGGTAGTATGATGGAGAACGTAGGAGAGAGTCAGCAACAACTGAGATCTGTGGGAGATGGAAGACAATCAGTGGCTGATGTGGTGGAAGCGGGTCAGCAGTCTGCTGGAGTTGCTAAAGGGGGCAGCGGCCTGATGATAGCAATTGGAGGGGTCAACAGCTTGCCGGGGCTTTATTGGAGGAGTTGTCGGCTTGTTGGGTTGTTGGTGTTGACTGGGGGGCGGCAGGAAGGCGGGAGAATGACCGTGATAGTCTCCACCTCGGACGAGCTACAACCAAAGCACCTTCTAATTGTCGGATACAGCCATCAGAAGGGGAAAATGCCGACAGTGGAATTCTGAACTAAAAAAAACAATTGAAGCTCTCTAACCTATACAAGCGCGCGCACACACACACATATTTTAAAAAGGTTGATCGTTGATCAACCCCATAGTCTGACCGAGGGGCGGACTCCCCTTCTAGAAGGTCTGCAATTCGATCCTTCATAGGGATTGAACCCCCGACCCCAGGGACTTACACCAAAGTTCGCAACCAATGTGCCAGACTAAGACACACACACACTATAATATATATATATATATTAAAAGGAATCGGCATTTAGGGCGGACATATCATTCTTTGCTCTACGTACGGATCCCCCATATGTGCTAACTTAACCCATCTGGGATTTGAACACGGGGTAGAGGAGACTTACGCCGAAGCTGCCTTTCAACTAACCTTCTGATATATATATGAGAGTTTTCTTTTGATGCTTTTGATGCATCAACTATGGTTATTTTATATACTACTTCTTCTTTACGTGCTATTGTGCTAACTATACCAACAGATGTAGCATTATAAACTTATTTTAAAATTCCAAAAAATTTTTGGTATGTCTTTCAACTTTAATAAATGTCAACTTTTCTTTGGTAAAAATGTGAATATGGGAGTAAGAAGATTTGTGAACCAATATAGGAAAAGATTCATAGGCTTAATACTTTATTCTTGTTAGAGTTATAGGCTCTTGTTATATACTTCGTATTTCATAGAAATCTCAGTCATAATCCACCAATGAAACATGTTCATTAACAATTCACATCACGGATACAAAATGAAAAAAAAGAAAACATTGGCTTCATTTCCATATCTCGTGTCTATAATCTTTATGCCTTAGTTGGTTTCTCCCTCATTTAAGAAATGTCTAGAAACTTGGGTTATTAATTGGTGGAATGCTAGGCAATTCGAAATCCCTTTGAATTATATTCAAGAGAAAAATGTTCTAGAAAAAATTATAAAATTAGAAGAGCTATTTCTTTTGGACGAGATGATAAAGGAGTACTTGGAGACACATATGCAAAGGCTTCATATAGGAATGCACAAGGAAACAATACGAGGAAACAATACGATTGGTCCCGATTGGTCCAAGAACAAAATGAATCTCATTTCCATATCATTTTGCATTTCTCTACAAATCTAATATGTTTCACTATTCTAAGTGGTTATTTTTTTTTGGGTAAGGAAGAACGTTTCATTTTAAATTCTTGGGGGTTGGAACTTCGGGTCAATAAACTCTTGCAAAGCATTCAAATCTACCTTTGGTAAAGGTAAACCAAACTCCAACAATCGAGATCCGGGTCATCCATAGCCTGTTCAGCATGAGGAATGGCTGTCGGATTCCTCTTTTTTTTTTTTCCAGTCTCAATCTCGGAAGCGAGAAAGGGAGCAGCAAACGTAGGCTTCGACAGTGCGTTTTTGGGCGCTAGTACTTCATTTGGAAGCTTCAAAACTCAAGGCGCTAGCTACGGCTTTGATGCTGGAGTTTGCTGGCTTTGAAGTGAAGCTGCTTAGGAGCGTCGAAAAGCGAAGCGAGCCGCGCTAGCGCGCTACTCTTCTTTTTTTTTCTTTTCGTTAACCGCGGCACGAAAGAATGAAGAAGCTGGAAGAACTCAGAAAGAGAGTGGCGCCTAACCGTTGAGAGCGTCTGTTGTCTTTTCAAAAGAACTGTACGATCTTGGACTGGCCCCCTTCGCATGACCTAGAATGAAAAAGGCCTTCGGATTCGTCACTCGACCGCTATATGAGACCTGCAGCAGCGAGAGCATCATAGTTGCTGATTTTAGATACAATCAAAGCTTTTTCTATAACTCAAGTGATACAATCAAAGCTTTTTCGATTCTTTTAGTTACTGATTATGGATTGAATTTCACTCGACCCATGGTTGAGAACTAATGATTGGTTTAATCTATAGTGATTTTGGATTGACTCAGAATGATCAGATTATGTCTAGTCTAGTTTCTACTTTTCCAGTGATTTTAGATACAATTGTGAAATATTAGATTTTTTATTTTTTAAATCGTGTATTTCATTCGCTTGTATTAATTTATCATTCAATGAATGAATAATTTATTAGATCTTTTGATATCAATAAAATCAAAACCTTTCTTTGTTTATAAAAAAATCATTTTTCATCTTACTTATTCTTTATACTTCTACCTTTTCAATTGAAGGTATTCATACCATATTCCTTTAGTGCAATTATTTCAGTATAATCAATACAATGACAAACTTGTGGATAGGAAATTCTACTAGCTACCTATCAAATTTATTATAGAAATTCTGGGGAGCAATGATTGGACCATGCAAAATAGAAATACTTTTTGTTAGGTAAAATAATAGACGACTCGATCCATTTATGTATCGATCATGATATATGTAACAACTCAAGCATCTATTTCAAATGCATATCTCATTTTTGCGCAGCAGGTTTATGAAAATCCATGAGATGCAATTGGTCGAATTGTATGTGCCAATTGCGATTTAGCTAATAAGCCCACGGATATTGAAGTTCCGCAAACTGTACTTCCTAATACTATATTTGAAGCAGTTTTTCGAATTCCTTATGATATGCAACAGCAACAAGTTCTTGCTAATGATAAAATAAAGGCTTTGAATGTAGGAGCTGTTCTTATTTTACCCGAGGGGTTCGAATAAGCCGAATAAGCTCCATTGATCCTATTTATCCCAAAATGAAAGAAAAGATGGGCGAGCTTTCTTTTCAGTTTTATTATCCTAATAAAAGAAGTATTCTTGTGATAGGTACTGTTCCCGGTCAGAAATATAGTGAAATCACCTTTCCTTTTCTTTCCCTCAACCCTGCTATGAAAAAAGACGTTCATTTCTTAAAATATCCCTTATTTGTAGGTGGGAACAGAGGAAGGCGTCAGATTTATCTTGATAGTAGCAAAAGTAACAATACAATTTATAATGCTACATCTGCTGGTATAGTAAGCAGAAAAACACGTAAAGAGAAAAGGGGATATTAAATAACCATTGTTGATGCATTAGAAAGACATCAAGTAGATATATATATATGCGCCGCGTACTCAGATCAGTTGCTCGGACATTTACTCGTTTGTTGTAAGTCCCCTTTGGTCTGGGGTTCGATTCCTCCAGGTGGAGGGTGTGGTACTCGAATTGTTAGGCGCATCGGGGATGACTGAGTCTCGTATAATAGCCTCAGGCCATTCCTTTTAATATATATATATACATATATAAAATAGGATTAGTAAATAGAATAGGTGAGGATGAGAATAAGAAAGAAAAAAAGAAAAGGAAGGTCATAGAATGGCCAAGATAGTGAGAAGGATAGTAATAGAAAATGAAGGAAGAATAGGAGGGAAACATAAAAGGAAAGGGGGAGCATGGTGGAGCGACAATTCCCACCCCTATTGGGGTTGGTCGGTCTGACAGGGTTTGGGCTGAAACTCTTTCACAGTCAGTTCAATCAGCCCCCTCTCACAGCCGGCGTCAGCCTCTCGGGGTTGGGGGAGCTTTGACCCATCCATTGAAGCTTCTAGGTCCTCCAAGTATGAAGTCAGGTACACGATATTGAATGTAGCAGAAACGTTGTAGTACCCTGACAAGTCAATATTGTATGCGCTGTCATTCATATTCTGAAATATTATTCTGATGGTCCATCTATTCTGAGCTTAAGCCCCCCCCCCCCCCCCCCCCCCCCCCCCCCCCCCCCCCTAATGTGGATGGTGCTCTCCTCCTGTCCTGCATTGGTGGTATTGCCATGGTGCTCTATGATGAATTGCGAATGGTTCTCTTCGCTTCCGGATTGCCTCTTTAATACTGGGAAACACTATGGTGGAACTTCAGGCTATTTCCTCAATCAAAAACTTCATTGAGCCCTGGATGTATGAAGTCAAGGGCATTATCATTGAAAGTGACAACTACAACTTTATCTCTTCGCTCGAACAATCCAAATTGAAAGAGGTTGGAAAGTTCAACCACAATATGATGAAGATCTTTCCTTTTTGTCTTCTTTCAAGCAAGTTTTGTTTAAACATGTTGATAAGAAAATAAATATAGTTGCACATGGTTGTGCTCAAAGGGCTATACATGTTAAATTTTTTGATAGGCAAGTGGATAACTTTCACTTCCCTTTCCCTTTTGTTCATTTTGACCGGAGCCTTCTTTTCTCAGGCTTATTGTACCTCTTTTTGTACTTTTTGTAACCTCTTTCTTTTTCATTAATGCAATATTCACACTTCAAGGAAATCTTTAATTTAGTCGAATCAACATGAGGTCTCTTCATTGGAACATCACCTTCTTCTTGGACTTATTTGCCTGTGCTTGATATTTACGGTTTTGCTTAGCAATCTCCTTGCCAACCTCGTGGAGTTTCTGAATCTCGTGAATCCGCTCTGTAGCATCCTCGTTAACCTCCAAGCGTGGTACTAACTCAAGTGGTGTAAGCTGATTATGGCTGTATATAATCTCGAACGGAGTGCATCCTGTCAATGGACTCACGGCTCTATCGTAGGCAAACTGGCTTGAGCTAGAATGAGATCCCATAGCTTGATACGCTTCCCCAAGAAGCATCTCAGGAGATTTCTTGGGCTTTTGTTCACTACATCTGTCTGATCTTCTGTTTGTGGATAAGCTATTAAACTGAATTGGAGTTTGATGCCTAGCTTCCTCCCACAAAGTCCTCCAAACGTGGCCCAGTAATTGGACGTCTCTCTCGGAGGTAATGGTCTTGGTAATCCCTTGTAATCTTTTGATCTCCCAGAAATATAAATTGACGATATGAGGCATGCCCAGTGTCCTGTAGCAAGGTATAAATGTGTCATCTCCGAGAATTAGTTCACTAAAACCATCATAGATTCCTTGTTCATCCGCGTCCTCAGGAGAGCCACCACGAAGTCATACTAACATCCAGCCACGATGCCTTTGGTAATTGTAATGGAGTGTATAACCTCGCATTCCGCCCTCTCATCTTTGCCAAATGATAAATCCTGCACTGCTTGATGTGTCACTCCACATCTCTTTTCAAGAAATGCTCCCTCAATAGGTGGCTTACTAATCCTTCATTGTGGCTCTCATGATCAACGGTCTCTCTCAACGAGCACCTGGGAATGTACAACTGAGTCTGGTGGAATAATTAGCCATTTGCTCATTAATACTACCTGATTAGCCTCTCCCGACATTGCTCCTAGATTTTCTTAGTTCTTGCATACTTTGTACAAATCCTTTATGACCTCAAAACCCACAACTTGTATCTGCATTGTTGTGATCAACAAATGACGACGAATCAGTGCATCTGCTATGTGTTTCTGGCTCCCCTCCTTGTGCTTAAACATGAATTGGAATGATGCTAGAAACTCCACCCAAACGGAGTGTCGGCCCTTCAATTTGCTTTGATTGTTGGGAAATTTTAATGCTTCGTGGCTCCAAGCAGGTAATGATTCTAGTGCTCCATAGCTCTTATAATAGCATAAAAATCCTTATCGTATGTAGAGTACTTTCTTCTAGCATCATTCAGCTTATCACTGAAAAATGCGATGGGCTGACTATCCTGGTTCAACACTGCCCCTATCTCCACTCTAGATGCATCACACTATATGTGGAATAGTTGATTGAAATCTGATAATGTTAGAATTGGTGTCTGAGTCACTTTCTCCTTCAGATTGTCGAAGTTGGTCGACAGTTGCCCAAGTGAACTCCTTCCCTTTCAATAGATTCGCTAGCGGGGCAGTGTTAGTGTTGAAGTTTCTAATGAACCGTCTGTAAATTGATGTTAAACCAGAAATAGCCTCAACATAGTGAACGATTGCGATGCAGCCCAGCTTATAATGGCCTCGATCTTTGTGGCATTCATCTGAATATCTGTACTAAACACAATATAACCCAAAAGACATACCTGAGCCATCATGAAGTGGCACTTCTTTGGATGAGCATATATTTTTTTTTGCTCGCAGTACCTCAAACACTTCCCTTAGGTGTTGTACGCGATCCTCCTCAGAGCGGCTGCATACCAAAATATCATCAAAGTAGACAACCACAAACTTTCTATTGTAGGCTTGGTATACCTGATTTATTAACTTCATAAAAGTGTTGGGTGCGTTTGACAAGCTGAAGGGCATAACTGTCCCTTCATATACCCCATCTCGTGTCTTGAAAGCAGTTTACCAATCGTCTCCTGGCCTAATCCATATCTGGTGCTATCCACCGTGTAAGTCGATCTTAGAAAAGATGTTTGTTCTGTGTAACTAGTCTAAAAGATCATCCAGGCGATGTATGTGAAACTGATACTTGATGATGATTTTGTTGATGGCCCTGGTGTTGATACAAATCCGCCATGACATAGTCTGGCGCTCTCTCTGATTAGCCCTCTTTCGACGAGATACTGCACCTGCTGCAGTAACTCCCTGTACTCCGCAGATCTCATCTGTAGGCAGGCTGATTCAACAATACCGTTCCTGATATGAGATCTATGTTGCCTTGAATGTCTCTCAGTGGTGTTAATCCTTGTCAGTCATCACATTCTAGAAGTTCTGTAGCAATGGCTATAGTAGTGATGGTATCTCACTCTCCTCCTCTACTCTCTCTAGGAGAATTAATGCTATTGCCACGGGGGGATCTCAAACTGGTTGCAGGAAGGTGGCCCACGAGACTAATACTTCCTCTACATTGCCCACCTCTTGCATCCTTAACAGGTGTTTATAAAGGAATACGTGTTCTTGAAGTCTTCATGCTAGGTCTTGTTGTCGAATTGCCAAGTTCTCCTCAACAGAATGTGGCAGATGTCCATTGGAACCACATCACAACATACTTACTCGTGCAGTTGATCCTCAATCGAGAATTCTACCACACACTATTGATCCACTTGTATTTCGTTCTTTTCCTTTAAACATGTAAGGGAATAGGATCGAGTATGTTTTTAGTTGGCCAATCCCAATTTTTTCACCACCAGTGTGGGCACTACATTTTTATAACTCCTGTTGTCAATGATTAAATGACAAACCTTACCCTTTGTTATGCATTTGATGTGAAAGATGCTGTGTCTCCACCAGGATTGATCCCGCTCCAACTTTAACTGCTAAACCCTCTGTATGACTAGTAATTCTCTATCACCCCCCTGGAGCTGAAGTTCCTTCTCTAAGCTATCCTTTGATTCCTCATCCATCTCTTCGATAACGCCCTGATCTGTGAATGTGAATACCGAGCTTGTGGGACAATTGGATGCTATGTGGCCACCATTGTGACACCTGAAACATTTCCTAGTTGGTATTGTATTGCCTTTCTCCTGTTTCTTCGCACTCTGATCCTTCCTGTCATTTCTTTATATTGTCTTGCTATGTCCTCCGGAAGGAACCCTATCGATTGCTATAGCTGTAGGTTGTTGTCTGGCTGAAGGCTGCTTCTTGAATGAGGATTATTTCCTGCTATTTTTTTGTTGGCGTTCCACCTTTAAGGCTAAGTTTTGAATATCTCCAAGCGAACAATAGATTTGTAGTCGTACCACCTTGCTAATAGTAGGCTTCAGGCCCCACGGATATCGGGTGATCGTTTGTTCTTCTGGCTTGGCCAACTCGTACTTCATTCAGAACTGATCGAACCATGCTTATTCCTCCACTCGAAGATGTCTCTGCCGCAAGGTAGTGAGGTGGGAGATATTTTCATTGCAGTCTTTTCCCCATCTTCTTCCACTTGGAGATTTTATCATGACCTTCTCTTTTTCTCACCCTTTGCAACTTTTTCTACTACAAAGAGGCATTTTTTTTAACTTGAGGATGACCAATTTTACCCGTTTATCCTCTGATACATCTTTATATTCGAAGATTCGCTCCACTGATTGTAGCCATTCGACAATATCAATTGGATTCATGCCTCCCTCAAACTCTAGCAGATGCACTTTGATGTCGAGGTCTTTTTGTCTCCCAAATGCAGGCTCCCCTCTCAGCCTCCTTTGATATCGAATTCGGAAGCGGCTCAGCCAATATTTTTCATTTTTGATGTCTTATTTGTGAAACAAATTCAGATCTTCGTCCATGTCACCCCTTCAACTCTTTAGATCACTTTTTGAGGGTAATCTTCCCCAAGGTTCCATTTTCCATCTCTAATAATCTCTGTTGTAGATGACATATTTCCCATTATATTTCATCTTGGGTTGGGTTTTGCAGGTATCTCCTCGAGGATATGGTTGAAGGTTTAGGATTTGCGGGAAAAATAAAAAAAAAAAAGGGAAAAAATAAAGAGTGAAAAGAGAAAGAAGCGAAAGAAAGATAAGGAAAAAAGAAAAGATAAATGAAAGAAGAAAAAATGGCGGACTTTGGGAACCTTAGGATAGGACCAGGGTTAAGCTAGCTCTGATTCCAAATGACACCTGAGTTAACTCGGGCCACGATGATGGAAGCAAATATTATTAAGCAAACAAATAGATATACAATCACGACTTGAATTACAATGAAAAAAAATACTAATAAGAGCCGACTATGGCCTAAGATGAATGTCCGTGAATGTCGACGGTGAGACGGGTGCTGTCTGTGGATGTAAGTGGAGGGACTAGCAGGTGTGAGTGGTTGCTGGAATATGAAGGCAGCGGGGTTTGCGGCATCATCC
>NW_018165220.1:60853-72238 GCF_001263595.1 Phalaenopsis equestris
CGAAGGTGCCTTGAAGTTCAACTGCACGTGCTGGTAGGATGCTAGAAGGGATGGAGATGGTAGCCGACTTGTAGGGTGGGCGGCTGCCTGCTAGGTAAGTGTCAAGAGGAGTTGACAGCAGTTGGACGAGTGTTGGAAGTGGCTGGCTGCTGGAAGGTGGTTGGAGGAAGCAACAATGCGGGCGGCCACTTGGAAGGGAAAGGATCTAACTGGCGGCCTGCTGGTGCCACGGAAGGGTGCAGCAGCCTGCTAGTAGCAGCTGGTGCCATCGACGACTTATTGGAGTTTTGTTGGAGGGGCTGACTGCTTGCTGGCTTGCCGATGTTGAGTGGTGACAGCGGAAAAGTGAGAGTCACCATCTTGGACGATTTACAGCATGATCATCTTCTTGTCGTCAGCTACAACCCTCGGCAGGGGTGACAAAATTTTGAACTCAAAAAAACAATTAAAACTCGCTAATCTAAGCGCGCGTGCGTGCACACACACACACATAAAATAATGATTAGTAAATAGAATAGGTAAGGATTAGAATAAGAAACAAATAGAAAAGAAAGGACATAGAATAGGCATGAAATAGAAAAGGAGAGTAATAGAAAAGGAAGGAGGAATAGGAGGGAAATGGAAAAGGAAATGGGAAGTTTGGTGGGATGGCAAATCCCACCCCTTGTGAGTGTTGGTTGGTCCAAGAGGGGCTAGATCAAAACTTTTTCACGGTCCCCTCCTCATGATTCCCGCCCCTCACAACTTTGCGTTAGTATATATGGTTCATTTGATTGCTTGAAGATAAACATGATTTTAGAAAGTGTTGATATTGTTCACACCTACATTGTGTGAAATTAAAATTATCACACTTGAGGGATTTTGATGGCCCCTCACATCTGCGTAAGTATATATGGTTCATTTGATTGGTTGAAGATAGAAAACATGTTTTTAAAAAGTGATGATATTGTTCACACCTCACACCTATTATGTGTGTGAAATTAAAATCATCACACTTGAAGGATTTTGAAGGTATTTTACAGATTTTAAAGGCAAGATTAATTTCTAAATGACATCCAACTAAATGATGGAATCTAAAAAATTTATTACTTTTAAATTACATGATTCTTAATTTCAAGAAAACAAACTAGGCCACTTTACGTCCATCAAACTAATAATGTAACATTGCATCTATCATTATCTAAGTTCTTCTATGAGTAATCTTTGTTATTCTAGTATTAGGTGTGTTCTTATTCTTATAGTATGCAAACTTTTGCTCTTATTAGATTTCTGTCATTTAATACTTCTACACATTCAATGGTAAGACTTTAAGCTTGGTGATATTGTGTCATCAAGTCTAGAAAGTCAAATTGTGAACTCTATAGTGCTTAAACCTCTGCTGAATCACGAGAAAAAATAATCTAAGATTAACTAATTTGTACCCATACATGTCAATAGCACAAATGGTGTACCGTGATGCAAGGTGCGACATGACACCCCAAAATGGTTCACGTTAAGGTGATTCCTCAGTTTACTATGAAATTGTATATCACACACACACACGCACTCACACATGCATATCAATATATATGTATATTGGTATATGTGGATATGCATTTTTTTATGATTATGATAGTTCTTTTGATAATTAGTTTAAATCTTTTATGAAACATTAGACTTTATAAAAAATATATATTTTATTTGAATTTTTCGTGATCAAAGCACAAAGCATGGTTTAAAGTTATGCAATATGAGGCCCACCTTATTTTTTTCTTGAAAAATTCTCAAAAAGGATTGCGCTTCATCGGCACTACATGAGGCTCACTTCACATAATGTGAGGCTTGCCTCAAGGCGCGTCAAGATGTATGCGATCAGATCGAAAATTTTTCTTAAAATAAATTTTAGTAAAATAACCCTGAAAGCATTGTTTATTTACCTATATTATACACATTTGAGCATATAATTGAAATTGTTATTATTGAAAATCATTATTTTAAAATATAGTAAATATTCTTATTAATTGATATTAATTAAATACGTGGAAGATGATTGAGATTTTAAATAAGTAGGATTAAGAGAACACATATACAATGGGAGAATAGTTTGAGATAAAATAAATTGTTATACACACTTTTGAATTAAAAATTTTTACCCATGGTGGCTTGTTACATTATTAGTTTGATGGATTATAGTAGAGAGAGATTCTCGTTGTATTGAAATTTTTTAAAATCTTTATGCAATTATATCTTACTTTAACATTTATGTAAGTCTTTTTATTTTATAATTTGATGTTTAGGTATTAGCATGTTATTTATTGTTTTAAACAATTTATTATTTTTACCATATTAGGATGTTACTATATTAATATTTTTCATTTATTATATTAATAGATTAGGTCATTACTACATACTTTAAACTTAGTACAATACTTCTTGTTCTGTGCAATTTATTAGTTTTAAGGCTTACACTTCATCGTATGGACAAAAAATGCCTCAATACCTAATTTTATAATTTTATGCTTTGGTGTTAAGTACTTGAATGTATGGAATAAAGTGAAAAAGTTGTAATAATGGGTGATCAAATCATTAAAAGAAGTGAACGTTTTAGACATCTCGGGTCTATTGTTCAAAGTGATGGTGATATAGCTGGGGATGTTATTAGTGGAATTCAAGTTGGGTGGTTGAAGTGGAAGAATGCATCGGGCCCTATTGTGTGATGGAAAAGTACCGTTTAGACTTAAAGGAAAATTTTATTAGATGGTGGTGAGACCTGCAATCCTTAATGATGCAGAATGTTTGCTTGTAAATGATAAGCATTAAACCATGTTAAGTGTTTTTGAGATGAGAATGCTTAGGTGGATGAGTGGCTTGACACTTAGAGACAAGATATGAAATGAATGCATCCATAAAAGGGTTGGTATAGCTCTCGTGGCAGACAAGATTAGAAAGAATCGTCTTAGATGGTTTGGTCGCATTAAATGTTGACCATCTGGTGATCTAGTTAGAAGAGTAAATGTTTTAGATTTGACATATGTTAAGAAACTTGGAGGTAGACCTAAAAAGACTTGGTCATCCTGTATTAAAATAATCTTAATTTTTTAGAATTAATTGAAAATTTGAGGCAATAGAACACAATATGATTCATGTAACCGATCCCACTTAGTGGGATAAAAGCTTGTTGTTGGTGGTGTTAAATACTTGAGCATGAGCATTTTTTTTGTTTTTATTTTGTTTTGTTTTACATTTCAATTTAATAGTTTTTTATATTTAGTTGTATTTTTATTCAACACTTTTTTATATTTTACATTATGTTTAAAATAGCTCTTGTCGCACCATGCACTATTCACTATCACTCTACAAGGGTTTTTGCGCTATGATGCAACATTTATCGTTGACAAATATGATTATTTTTACTAATTGCAATTTCAATTGGTTACCTTTTTTGTCATCGTATCGTCATTAGCCTTATCCCAATTATTTGGGGCAATTGTTATGAATCCTCATTTTCAAATTATTTATGTCGAGTGCTCTTTAAGGTATTAAACATATTCTTCATAAAATCTTTTTTGAATAATTTTATTTTTCGATTTAACCTTAAATCTACTTTCCTTCCTAATACTCTGCAATTAATTTTATCAACTCGTTTGATAAATTCATTATCTATGATTCATTGTATATATTAATACTATTTTAGTCTACTTTAAGTCACCGTATCCTTAAGAGTTGTCACTTCAACCTTTCCTTTAATATGATATTTGTTTATTTTATTCATGCTATTTTTTCCACACATCCATCTTATCATTGTAATTTTTGTCAAACTCAATTTAGAAATCATGGTTTTCTTAAAGCATAACATTTAGATTCATACTACATTGCCTGACTAATTGTCATTTTATAAAATTTATCTTTAAACTTTCACTATATCTGTTACCACCGAAAAATCGCAACACATTCTCTATTTTAGTCATTCAGATTTAACTCTAGAGATTATATGAGATGATATAGTCATCTATATCGCGATTCCTGGATAATAGATCTAAGATATTTAAATCTACCATATCTAGGTATTACCTTACCTTTCTGTAGCTGTCCCATTTTTATCTTATTCTTACAAAGTATGCTCATTTGACTTAGTTGAGTTTTTGTGCAAGGTATAGATTATGAAATAAGTCTATTTTGTAATGCAAATGCACCTGATGCAAATTGATATTAAGTACTTTTGAATTTTGATCTGATTGTCCGTAACTAGCTATTTGAGTTTAATGTCCTAATTGTGTTACTTATTTTTATCTTGCTAACTTTCATTGATAAGGTTAGTTTTTAACTTGTCAATAAAGTTGAGTTAGCTTGCTTTTGAGTATTTTTCTGGATCTTTGCTTTTTGATGGATATCTGGAAATGATGATCTTAAATTTTTTTTTTCAGGGTATCGTCTATCTTACCCTATTAGCTCTTGCTCTGAGCAGCTTTATTGCTTTTGGCATAGCTAAGCAGCATTATTTCTTGTATGTGGGGATCGCATCTACCATCTTAGTTTTGCTGTACTCAGGCTATTTTCGTGCTAGAATCAGGAAAATGTTTAATATAAGAGTAAGCATCTTTACTCTTGTTCATAAATCTCTAAGTTTAATTGATTCATCTCATTGCCGTATCTTTTTGGCATGAAAAAGATTATGTATTTATATTAGTGTAGGTAAGGTTTATTTCAAGTGAATGGTTTATATGCTATTTCATCAAGGTTAACAAATGCTATATTTAAATGTTATTTTTCTTTCTTCTTTCACCATGTTAGTAAAACCTTGTAACCAGGAAACTGTTAAAAGCTATATGGCAAGTTTGTTGGGTTCTCTTATTTTACTTGGATGAGGGAAATTCTGTCAGAAAATTTTGAAATTTGTGTTACCCCAGATGCTAAATTTAAAAGTCATTTATTTCATTCTTTAATTTACTATTTATTTTTCCAAACTATGCTACTATGTGATTGTTATTCTAATGCATTAGTGTACGTAAGTACTGAATTTCCATGTACAACCGCATCTTGTTACAAAATTTTCAAAAAATTATTATTGTGGAATAATCCAAACTCTACATGCATGTAAGAGCATATTGCTGGATCCGATGCCCTCACAACTGATGTGGCCTTTGGCAAAGAGAAATTTGAATCTTTTGCTGTAGCTTAATCTTAGAAGTGTGAAAATACGAGGCTTTATTTCACTGGCAACCAATCCTATATTTTGAGGCTCTAATGAATTTACTTGAGGGTTTAAGAGATGTGCAATATATCAAGACTGAATTAAGGCCAAATAAATCATCTATATATTCTATAGCATACAAAGAAAATGAAGAAATAAGCAAATACAATTAATTTTTCTTAGTACTGCATATGTAAATTCTAGATATAATAAGATCACACTTGGAGAAGCTGTTTTTGGGAAAGGCATACTACCATGATGCATTTGAAGGAAACCAACAATTTGGAGCTTCATGAGATGAAGAAATCACAAGTGATGAGTTTCTATTTCGTTGCTTGATTCTTAATTTATTAGTTCCATTGGCGCATTTCCGCTATTTTTATTAAAGCTTCAAGAAATGAAACAAGAACCTCTCATTCATGATAGGAAGGGATTTCATTCATTTTAAATATTCTTAACAATAATTGAATAATAAATTGTGAGTATGATGGCTCCTACATATTTGGAACATCTCGAAATACAGTCTAAAGTACCCTGATGTCTAAGCTAACGTCCCATGAGATCTTACAATATGACTTTGATATCAATCAGTTTTCAAGTACCAAAAATTATAAGCAGCATACCCTACATTGTACCTTATATTACTACTTCATCAGGAAGCACAAACTCCCATTTCCAGTATAGGGTGAGAAAATTTTCAATCTATGGTATGTGCGGTCTTCTTATAACTTGAATTGAACGTTATGGTATGTGCGGTCTTCTTATAACTTGAATTGAACGTACCATATGTTCAACTGCACAAAGCTAAATATTTTCTTACGAAAAACCCATCTTAGGCACGCTTATGAGTCATAGTTTCCACAGTTCAAAATATAAGTATATTTAATAATCTTCCATGCAAATCACCTACAAAGTTAAATTTAAAAATAAACATAATTTGCTTATGTTTCTAATGACTACTATAGAATTAGGCTACATCAATTGTCCCCATCTTTTTAATAAGTTGACTATTTTTTTGCACCTTAAACTGAGTTGTTGATGCTCCACTACTAATACTTGTGGTTTTTTTAATTAAGGTAATGCTCTTTTGCTTGAAAAGTTATTTGTAGAGTCTATGCAATCACTTATTTAGATGTGCTTGAAATGCGCCTTATTGTGCTATTAACTAAATATGCTTTGGGAGGTGTAGCAATAAACCTTACAACAAATGTGGAGAATGAGAGAAATCACTTTGCAATTTTTAAATTATGATTTCTAGCTTATAACTTTTGTTAGTCTTAGTTTTAAAATTTATTTGCTCTGCAAATTCTGTAATCTTATCCTAAAAAAATTAATTCTTTTGATCATTTTCTTTTTTACTTTCGAGATACGCATCCACATCTCGTGCTAAGGAGATCTGCTTGCTTATAACTAAAGAAAACACCAGGCAAATAAATGATTTCGGCACTGTTTTGTTTTGTTTTATTATTTCATAAATTATTTTTTATTTTCAATTTGAGTTTAAGTTTAAATTTGTAGCATGAATTTGATGATATGCCATATGATAACTAATTTAATTACTAATGCTAGATTTCTTCATATGGTCTGGCAACGGATCGACTATATGGTTTGTGGTTGATATTAGGCTTAAATGTTGCAGTTCAATTTTGATTCATTTTTAGAGCTCAATTATGCTTTCTGAGGTTCTTTAAGTTGAAGTTAATGGAGAATGAGATTTGTTGCACTTTTGTATAAGCTTTAATTTTTGCTGCTTGCACATTCTGCTTTTTTGATTAATATTACACGAGGATGTTAGGGGCCTTAATTATCATAATTATTTTTTTATAAGAGAATTTGGATAACATATGTATGAGGAATTTCTTTACCTCATTACTGACTTTCTTTGTCACTAATTTTAAATATTTGAAAAAATCATGGATTGAGTTTGAAGTTAACTGGAATTGAATTGGTTTGATTTTGTCTGAACCATATATACTAATCTAAATATTAGAAATGTGCAAAATTGATTGTCTAAAACACATAGTAATAAAAATTTTTATGTGATAGATTTTATATTCTAGTGATCAGTTTTGTGTGTACAAGTTGTATATATGATTCCTTTGAGTGAAATATGTTTGTGACTGTAATTCATTGGGAAGTCATCTTATTTTACTAATATGAGGCATGAATTTTTCTTCAGTGGACTCTTTTCTTTATGTAATTTCTTTTAAATATCTTATTATTACCTTGCTAGAGTCTCTTTTTTTGTTGAACTTTGGTAAGTTTAACTTTTAGAAAACTTGCAATCGCTCGTTTTACTTTATGCTGTTTTCATTTCTTGTTGATTCTTTTTGGATTTATTCAATCATTACATCACCTTTTGTGTTCTAAGTCTCTTATTTTTTATGTTTGCATTTGATGAAAGTGTGTTTAGTGGTTTTCAATCTGTGTATCTCATTTTTTTTGTGTTATGCATCAACTACATCATCCTAATTATAATAAGAGATCTAAATCCCAAATCATCTTGCATCATTATGTTGTGTTATGACACGTTTTCACTGAATCATTCAATAATCTTTGCAAAAACCAAGTCATCCCATTCAATAATGGACTGCTAATAATACCACTTTGGAGAGCTAGTTCGTAAGCGCAACCTTTGGTTTGTTGTAGGCTTGGTGCTATTTGTCCTTGCAACTGGATTCTTTAAAGTACCTTAAAGTAATCTCATTATGTGCAAACATGATATATATATATATATATATAGGTTTTAGTGCTCACCATCTTTTGCTATGTATATGTAAACTTTATGAGTAATCTCTCTCTTTCATTGAATTCTAGCATGAATGTTGATCATGCGCAAAAATATCTACTTACATGCCAGATAAATGGAAGTTGTAATTCAACTAATAGTTTTCAACATGAAATGGAGTCAGGGTAGTACATCTAATGAGGAGCTCAAAGTCTAGAATCATTAGTAGAAATGTGAAATATTTTATTGAATCAATTTTTATATTTGGTTTTTAGTAAGTTTGATGAGCCAGTTAAAGTTCAATTTTATTTTTAAGCTATCCTTCACATAGATTTCTATATATAGTTGAGCTATTGTCTACATTGGTTCATTGTATGCCTACATATATTGAATAATGTATGAAGGCGTGCCAATGGGTATTTCGTTTTTCTATGTTTATTTGACCTTCTTTGTACAAAGTTCTTCTTTTTTGGTCGAAGAGCATGTTGTTGGAATTATGGGATTCTTTATGATGGACTAGATTTGTGCAACAACCAAAACTAATCTAGAGGTCTGTTGGACTTACAAAACATGAAATATGCCATTCCACAGTTTTTTTATATCCCCTTTTTTTCTATTCAGTTAATTTCAAGTTGTGACTCTTTTAGTTTATGAATTTCTTGTTTATTTTCACATTTTGCATGTATGTTATGAGATTTTATAAATATAAATGCATTTATGTGAAAATTAGTTTATATCTTTATGAAATTTTTAAAGCCTCATTACTTTAACGTTCATTTCCAACAGCCCTTTCTTTTTTTTTTCCTTTTCCTTTTTTTTTTCAAGGCAACATTTAATTCATCTACCCTTTCCAAGGCTTGGTCAGTCATTCTTTTTCACATGATAAAGAAGCCCGTGTGGTTCTCTTATAAGATATCTTATAGTCGAGTGAAAATTGTTCGATGGTGCAATTTTCTTGTACTCTTCACTTTCAAGCGAGGATTATTTAGGAGCGTGAATGTGTAGTCTTTGGAGGACTTATAAGAGGGAAGATGATGACTGCCGCAAAGGGTTTCTTTCACATATTCGTCTTCTTCAGTATCATTGTTTGTTTTACTGGGTTGGCTAAGTTGTCATTGCAGGATCTTTTCTAGTGTTTTCATACTTTTTGTTCGTCTTTGTTAGTTCTTCTATAACATAGTCACTTTCATTGTCATAAAAAGCTAGCAACCGCTTGATCTTAACATGTTGAGTTGCTTCTTCATGCTGGCCCAAAATATTTTGTCCCAAATGACTTGCATTTTAACGAATCAAGGGCCTTACGATAATTCTTATTTCTTATAAACATGATCATTGCTGGCTAACATATTAGGAAAAAAAACTTGGGATTGATTTCCATCAGTGCAGCCTTACTTCACATTTGGGTATCTTTTTTCTTGCCATGCATGACGTTTGGTAGGGGCAACATAACCATGATATGACTTTGGAGTATGAGCCTAGGTTCTATTTTCACTATGTACAACAGAAGGGTTTCTAGGTGCCCAAAAATAAGGTTGTTGTGGTTTTGGTGCTATTAACTTAAAAAATATGGTGGCAATCTTCATTTTGATTGTTGTTGATTTTATGAGATCTGAATTTTTGTGGTAATTCATAGGTGCATCAGGTCCAGCATTTCTAAAATCGAAGTATAGTTTCCTCATCATGATTTATGTTTCACTCCATTAACAAATACTCATATAAAATGAATTTCTTTGATTGTCGTGCTAATATCAGCATGAATGAAATACTACAATTTTATGTTAGCAATACAAATTTCCGCATGACCAATGTGCAATAATCAAGAATTGGGATTTCGTGCTTGGGTTTGTTTGGGGAGTAAAGCGCTACTCTTTGAAATTATCTTCTGCCTTCTTGAGAAGGCACATAGAACCTGCATTATGGTCAAATGTTTATTGATGTTTTGGTTGTGTAGCTTCTAAGAGACTGACAGGATCCTAAGAGGCGAGCTTATGATTCATGTGTTTTTGTTGGCCTTGCATCATGTCCATTTTATTATGCAGCTCAAACCGGCTATCCTCTGTCGGCATACTTGATACATATTTCTGTTCCATGAATGAATTCTAAATTTGATAACATATTGTTGTCTAGAATTAATGCAAAAAAATATTAAATTCTATGACATGACAGAAAAAGTGAAATAACAATGCTAAAACCCTAGGTGTCAGGTTGCACATTCTGCCCGGAAGAAAGGAAAGTTCTTTTTTGCCTTGCCTTTATGCCATATTTGTACGAAGAGCTCTCTTGCATGCTGATTTCATTGCTTTTCAAGCTATTTAACTCTCAGGAGTTCAATTTTCTCAGTTTTGAAAATCTATTGAAATGTGCGAAATTTAGTTTTGCAGGGTAGTGGTAGTTCTTTAGAAGACTGCATCATTCATCTTTTGTGCCCCTGTTGCACCCTGTGTCAGGTTTGTTACTGAACCCTCTCTTTTTTCTGGTTTTTGAATTTTGTGCTAAGCTGGTTTATAGATGTTTCTTTTGAGTAGGTGTGATTGTTTGGTTCGACCTATGATACAAATAAGCCAAATTTTTATGTTTATGTTTGGTGTTCGGCTTGATAATTTATCATGCCAAAATACAAACGAGATTATGTAAAGTTCAATTATTCTCTCTCTCTCTCTCTCTCTCTCTCTCTCTATATATATATATATATTCTTTTTTGGGGGAAAGAGCAGCGGTGACTCCCTACGCGTTAATATTTAAAAAGAAAGTACAAGGATAGGGAGGGGGAGATAATCCCCTTCTAGAAAACACAAAAAAACACTATATATATATATATATATAAAAATGTCATGATTCTGAATTTGGATGACATTTTGGGAATGATAGAACTATTCATAAAATTTTACAATCTGGATTTTATTGGCCTACTCTATTTAGAGATGTTAATATATATATATATATATATATTCCAGGAAAGAGCAACTAAGGCTCCTTACATGTTAATAGATAAAGGAGGTTACAAGTATTGGGGGATTAGATCCTCCCAAAAGAAAAGGGAAACAAAAAATGCCTACTTGCTTGATATATATATGGACACATATATATAGTAGCTACACCAAACAAAATAAGGAGATATATGCATATATCTATATATATCCCATTAGCTTCACAAATATATCTACTACTCCAAAAATATTACAGGGTTTTAGGGGAGTGCCATATTATCTCCATTCAGAAGAAATTTTAAATTTGGTGTAAGTGCCTTCCCAACATAAGTCTGTTCAGTATTCCTACCCTGTTCCTACCCTTAATGTGCTGGACAATTGCCCTCCCTAAGGATGTAGTTAAATTTCACCATGCAGCTGTGTAAAAGGGCATTCAGCTGTCTATTCCACATGATTAGATTCCAGGGAGGAGTTTCATCATGGAGTAAAATATTGAACAGTAGAGTCAGTTTCTACAAGCAAAGGGCCCAGATGACAGTAGCAAGCAATTCTAATAGCCC
>NW_018165220.1:72279-120139 GCF_001263595.1 Phalaenopsis equestris
CCACATAAAATGAATTTTTGATCAGTTTTCTATCATTTTCATTTCAATTAGACACCTGAAGACTCCCCCAATCTCTAAGTAGTTGGTATAAACATAAAACCAAACTAACACACTAACTTAGATTTCCAGTCTCAACATAAAAACAAACATACTAAGAAGATAAAATAAAAATACAGGGCAACAGTTTTCTTAGTTTAAAATTTAAAACTACATTGGGGAAATGGTGGAACTTGATCAATTTTTGAATATAAGAGATACAGTTAAGTTTCACAGAATATGACCCTGGAAATTGCTCAACAAATTTGATATGATTTCTGCACATACAAGGGATTACCAGAAGCTTGATGTTATGCCAATCTTCTCAACAAGTAAAAAACTTAAGCCAACTTACATTATAAGTATCAATATTCAGAAGCTTGAGTAATCCTGACCAAATTTCTTGGGAGAAATCACAAGAGAAAAATAAGTGGTCCAAGGTTTCTTCAGCAGCATAGCATAATGGGCAGATAGAAGGTCCTCTCAACCCTTTCATCTTTAAAATGTCATCAGTAGGAAGTAAGGAGTGCCGCAGTCACCAACAGAAGGACATAGAAGGGGTTAGGAGTTTACCCCAAATGGCTTTTCCCCAAGGCATCTGATTCCAATTAAAAAAGTGATGATAAATGTAGGCAGATAATTTCAGGGAATAAGCATGTTTAGTAATAATTCTATCTTTGGAACTAGATGAGAAGGGAGTATCCTTAACCCATCTAACATGTTCACTAGATAGAACAGTGTTAAGCATTCTGCAGTTCCACTGATTAGCAGACCAATAATCTCTGACCTGACAATTATAGTTGGGGTTGGGGGTAAGGCACTCAAGCTCTCCCCATTGCTAACCCAATTATCTAACCAAAAACTAACCTGGCCATCTCCCAGCTCCCATAGGAAAGGTTCCTCAGCTTGATTTCTGATGTTGAATAGTTTGGTCCACAATTTGGAATCCCTCAATTTTTTGGTTACCAATACAGGATGCAAAGTTCTACAATATTTCCCTTTCAGAAATCTTGCCCAAAGACTATGCTGGGCCTTGAATCTGATCCGCAATTTGCAAAGGTTTATGAAACCCAGGTGTTGAAAGTCTTTAAAGCCAAGCCCACCAGCCTGCAAAGGTTTGCATTACTTATGCCAAGAGAGCCAGTAGAATTGTTTCCTTTGACCAGACCAGAATATATATATATATTATATGCATATGTTGGAAAAGGCAAGCCACGAACTTACCACACAATGGCACACACAATGGAAATGCATAAATAAATAACGAGAATCCACAATAAATTTTTAGCCTAGAAAACGTCTAAAAAAGTTTAAAAATCACGTGACCCGTTGGCCACTTAATCACCTCCACAAATCAATTTTATGGTACATAAAATTCTTTTCTAGAATACTAGAAGAAATCAATAATCAACAATCACTAAGTAGGTGGTATACATCAACTTCATCAAACATAAGGAGTTGGTAATCTCACAAAATTCAAGATTAAGATAGAAAAAAATGTTGGCAACCATCACAAAATATCCTTCCTTCTCCTTCCCTTGGATTTCCTTCAATTGCCTTGTTTCACGTCGCCGCAAGTTTGTCACTACTATGGATGTTGTCACTTGATCATTTGTTCACGAATGCAATGGTATTAGGCTAAAACGAAGAATCTAGAGGGAGGGACATCTAGCTCTGGAAAAAAATGAGAGTGAACAGAATAATTTTTTAAAAGGAAAATTGAAAATAAGCTTTCAATGAACATCGTTGCCTTCATGTTCACCATATCAAAACCTTTTTTATTTGTCCGGATCTTCTCAAGTTGTAATTTTTGAGTCTAATACATTATGAATCCAATAATATCTCACCTTAATTTGCTTAGACTTGAATGGTATGTGAAATTCTTGCTGAGATTTATTGCAGTCTGACTATCATAGTATAAGATAAACTTATCATGCCTGTGACTTAACTTTTGTAGGAAACTCTTCATCCACAAAACTTCTTTGTAAGCTTCTTTAACTGCAATATACTCGGCCTCTGCAGTTGATAAGGCCACACTCTTCTGTAATTTAGATTGTCATAAAATTGCTCTTGCAAAAGTAACCAAGTATCTCGAAGGGAACTTCTTTGTGTCCACATCACTGGCCATATCTGCATCTTTGTAACCATCTAAAATTGAATTATTTTGTCCAAAACATAAACACACTTTGGAAAAATCTCTAAGATACCTGATAATCCATTTAACTGCTGCCCAATGCTCTTTTTTTGGATTGGAAAGAAGCCGACTAACAATGCCAATTGCATGAGCAATATCTGGTCTCATATGTAGCTTACATCAAGCTATCCACTGTGGATGCATAAGGAATATTCTTCATCTGTTCCTTGCATTTTCACTTGTAGGGCATTGCTTAATTCTAAGTTTAAATTTACCTGTAAGCGGAGAAACAACTGACTTCGCACTGCTCATTTTGAATCTTTCATGAACTTTCTCATGTACCTTTTCTGAGATAACCATAATATTTTCTTCTTTCTCTCACGAATAATTTTCATTCCAATTATTTGCTTTGTTGAACCCAAATCTTTCATTGCAAAAGATTTACTGAGTTCTCTCTTGAGCTTCTCAATTTTAAGCATATCATGACCAATAATCAGCAGATCATTGACATATAATATGAGAGTCACAAATCACTATTAGACAACTCCGTTATAAAGAACATAATGTTCAGAAGTAGCTTTACTGAATCCATTTGTTTTCATCGATATATAAGAATTCTTGTACCATTGTCTTGGAGCTTGCTTAAGTCCATATAAACTGTTTCTCAATCTGCTAACAAGATCTTTTGCTTTTTCTCTGAAACCCTTGAGTTGGTCCATCTGAATCTCCTCATCTAAATCACCATAAAGAAAAATTATCTATACATGATGTTGTTCCACTTCCAAATTCAAACTGACAGCTAATTGTAGAACTCGGATTGAACTCATCATTATCATCGGTGAGAAAATCTCATCGAAATCGACACCCTTTGTCTAACTAAATTCCTTCATAATCAATCTTTCTTTGTACTTCAGTTGTAAAGCTTTCTTGCCCTTTGTGAGTTTCACCAGATCTTAAGTGTGGTTCTCATGAAAGGATACTATCTCGTTGTTGAATCCGAAAGTGTCCAAAAAATACACCCAATGAATAGAGCGTACCAAGGGGAAGAAGAAACAGTAGAGAGCAACGAAAATGCGCAACCTTTTATTATTGAATGACTCTTATTTATGGACATAAGGGTATGAAGGTTAAATTACAGATTAGCCTCCTAATTATTAACTTCTGTGAGGGTCACTGATATTTAGTCCACTGACCTTTAATCTTAGTTGGCCGATAGCTTTCGGGCTACGCGTTGGCACTCGATCGTTGATGCATGATCGGTCGTCTCAATTAATGCCGACCGTTTGAATTGTCTTTGAATGATCCTCAGACCTTTTCGATCGTTGGCCGATCGGATGGTTCGATGTAAGGTTGACCGATTGATCCTCCTCTTCGATCTTTATACACATCGATCGCTTTTCTCCCTCTGATCACCGTGCTTCTTCAGATCCGCACTATGGTTAGCTGGTCGTTCGATCTTCCAACAATCGTCTTCTACCCTGGTTGTTGAATTGCTTTGAGATTCATGTCATCGTATTTTCGTATGTATATTTAGTTCTCCGTTTTTATTGCTTCTCGAAAGTTGTGAGTGTAGGAAAACAAGGGAATCTTTTCAAAAGAAAATGTAAAAATGCTATAAAATTAAATGACATAATTGCTTAATAAATGACTTCCCTAAATTTCCGCGATTAGACCGTTATAAATAATCCACAAAGCGTTAGAAAGTGCTCGCACACTTTTCTTTCTTTGCTTCTGATCTTTTCTCTCGATGTCCAGCGAGAGAGCCTCATCCGCCAACAAAGATGCACTTCTTAAGGCTTTTGGAGGTATGCGCGCAAAAGCCTGAAAGTTGGTTTTGAAGCGAAAAACGATAAATAAGCTGCCACGGGGTAAATGAGCAAGAAAAGGCTTGTATAGATGTTGAAGGCTGATGTTCAGGAGGACCAGATTGGGTCTTTTGATTCTCTTGTAGGCTCGTTACAAGAACGAGTTCCGAAACAAACTGATGGTCAGTCTGGTGGCCGTCCCACTATGCATCCATTGACGGTGGATGTTTACGCCGAGAAGAAAGAAACACACGTTCAGATTGTCGCGTGGTATGTAAGTTCTCAGCCTACGTGGATAAGGTGAAAATTGGAGCAGAACTATCGCTCCAGCTTCCGAAAGATGGGCTTCCTTCTATGGGTGGAGAGCTAGGAAGAATTGGTGAGGGTGCTAACTCTTTCACCAAGTTTGAATGGGATCGGGTTTTGGGTATGTTGTTTAAATTCAGCCTTGAATGCCTGCATTTCTTTCTGACGTGCAGTCATAGAGGTCCTGACGGGTGATTCCCTTTCATAAGATATTGATGCTGACCTACGGAGGATGCGGCTAACGTTGATTAGGTTGCTGCAGACTAGGGATGGCTTCATGATGAAGGCAAGAGCTTGGATCGCCATGACACCCGCAACGCAGCGAGGGAAGAGGAGGTGATTGAGGGATGTCAGGCATCCTCTAAATCCCTAATGCATCGTCTTGCGGAATTGGAGGAACATTTTGAGCGTACTATGGGATATCCTCGGTGGTACGGTGATAGAGGAGTTGTCGATGTTCGGTTTAGAATTTATTGAATGGAGAAAGAAGTCATCGCTTCGCATGAGGAATTCTTTGTTTTCAGTGGTGATGTTCGCTGCTCTGAAGGAGATAACACACCTCTGTTTGGAGTTGTCGGCCGCCAGGGGCCCTTTCTGCTCTAGCCACAGTTTTGCCCCCTCCTCCGAAGAAAGGTGAAGTTTCATCCGAGTGGTCTTTCACACATGACTGAGGGGCCAGAGTATGGACGAGCGACAATTATGCGCTCATTGATTGGGAGGAGTGGTTTCTCAGTACTCCACTAAATTGGGATTACCCGTCGACCTTGGTGGAGATGTTCTGTTCTCTTGATTTTGAAATGACATTGAGGTCGATGGATAGAAGTGGCATGCTTCAAGTGACCGACCGGTACCATGCATTTGACTATGAAGCCTCGCATTTCCATGCTCTTCTACTGGACAGGACTGAGGGACAGGTTGAGAGATCTGTTCTGTGGGTTTAGAAACTGAAATCAATGGTTATTGTGGTTGAGGAGAGATTGAAGCTGTCTGTGGAGGAGAGGAAGCTGAAGCCTCAGGAGCATCAAGCTCAAATGACAACTCTTATCAACGAGAACAAGGAGCTGGAAGAGAGAATGTTCTCGATGATTACCTGGGAGGAGCATGTCGAGGGTCTCTCCCGCCATATTAGGGTCGACGCTTCACTTGCCATTGAAAGGTCTGTGAAGCATAAATTGGTCGACCCTTAATGACAGGAAATGGAAGAATTTGACATGCTCCTTTACGATCCTGAGGACGAGGAAGAAGACCGAACAAGCGGAAAGCCTGATCATGCCGAGGGAGTGGAGGAAATCAGAGAGGAGGGTGCTGGAGAATCTTCAAATGTCTAGAGTTGAAAAGACATGTTTTTCTCTTTTTATTTTGTTGTTTGCGTTTGCTGTAAGGAAGATTACAATCAAATTTTGTAAATGAACTTTAATGTAATGCAAGGATGTTTTTCTTTTGAAGTCGAAGGTATTATTTCTTGCTATGTATTTGTTTTTGTAACTAGCTGTCGATCAAATTTCTGAATAACTGATCGTTTGTATGAATTATTGGTGGAGAAACGTGCCCTTATTGAATTTAGTTAATTAGGCATGTTGGATGATCATTGTACACCCTTCACAAAGCTTGTCGCTGCAGAGTACCGAAACGTCCTACATGCCAACGACGACGTTATACACCCCTCACAAAGCTTTTCTCTGCCGAGTGACGATAGTTCTTACCACTGTTGGGTTTTGGATTATTTTATGGACGATCGTTTTCACACCCTTCGCAGAGTTTGTCACTATTGGGTGCTGAAACGTTCTGCATGTCACTGACGATCATCGTACACCCCTCAGAGATCGGTTTTTGTAAGGGCCATGGACGATCGTTTTTACCCATCGCAAAGCTTGTTGCTGCCGGGTGCTGAAATGTCCTACATGCCACTGACGATTATTGTACACCCCTTGCGGAGCTTGCCGCTGCTGGGTAACGATCGTTTATCAAGTATGTTGTATTTCTGCAGAGTCAGTTCGCCTTGAAGTCTCTCTTTTCTTTTTCGTTCATTTTGGATCTGTGACAATAACACTATTTCAGAATCTCAAAATAATCACATTTTATTTATGATGTAAGGTATCTTGAAGAAAATGATTAAAAAAGAATGGAAAGCAATTCATGTTGTTTATAAGCAACAAAATAAAAGAGCCATAAACTGCTTTATGTTCTTGGTAAATTTCAAGGAAAGAATATCTTCAAATCGTCGCCGTTCCAGGTTTGAGGGACCACATTTCTGGCAAAGGTCTTGAGTTTGTATGCTCCGAGTTTGGCCTTTTGGTGGATGATGCAGGGACCGTTCCAGGTTTAATATAGTTTCGCAACAACCCACCTTCTCGCCGCTGGGTCGGCATTTTTCAACACCAAATCTTTGGGAGCAAACATTTCTTCGCGAACATTCTTGTTGAGGTATTTGGCTTTCCTCCATTTGACTTATTCTCTCCGAAGACCCGCGTTGGCACGATTTTCCTCGGCTAGGTCTAGAGCAAGCATTATTTCTTCATTGTTTGTTTTGCCTCACTTCTCCAAGTTTTCCTCATCAAAGACCGAGGCAGTGACCACCCTCAGACTATAATTGTTGTATTCAACTGGCAACATAGCTTCCATCTCATGGGAAAACTTAAACAGAGTTTAGCCGGTTGATGAAGATGACGTAGTTCAAATTTCCCATAGCACCGAGGGGATTAGATTTGCTAACTTTCCCTTTGCTCCTACTTTCTTTCTTAGACGTTTAGGATGATTTTGTTAGCGGCCTCCGCTTGCCCGTTAATTCAGGGATAACGCACAAAGGCGAACTTGACATTAATTCCCTGAGTTTTGCAGAATCTTGGACTCTTTTATTAACGAATTAAGTTTTGCTGTCTGTGACGATGACTAGTGACAGTCCATATCAACAAATTAAGTTCATCCATATAACATTTTGAACCACCTTTGTTGTTATGTGGGCGAGGGGCTTTGCTTCTATCAATTTAGAGAAATTGTCGACGACCGCCAATATAAGTTTGTGTTGTCCCTTTGAAAAAGGAAAACGTTCGGGGATGCCGAGCCCCCATATAGCGAAAGGCCTGGAACTGACTATCAGATGATGTATTTGAGCTTGTTGCTGTTTTAGGGGGCTGTATTTTTGACATTGCATGCACCTCCGAGAATACTCTTATGTGCTTTTAGTAAAATTGGCCATAAATTCCTATCGTTTGATCCAGCAGGCGAGCATTTTTCCTCCGGAGTGACTTCCACCTCCTCAACATTAACTTCTTGGAGAATATTTTCCATCTTGTTCTTTCTAACGCATTTCAGTATAGGGATTTGGCTGACTTCTTGAATAATCTTCCCTCGCCATCAGATACTGGGCAGCTTTAAGCTTGAAGCTCCTGTGATTAGTGACCTCTTTTTTGATTTCTCTTGTTTCTAGGTAATGAACCTATGGTTTGACCCAACTTTTCTTTTTCTCGACAAGGATTTCCAATACTCGTGGTTCTTCAATTGTAGACTGATTGAGCCTTTGGGATTGCTCCTCCTAAGCAAAGACTCCCGGACAAAAGATTCGTTATTTGGTTTTCTTCTATCTGGACATGTCTGATTTTGAAGCTGGTGAACCTGTCGATCTGTGCCTTCACCTTCTTAAGGTATCTTGTCATTGTTTCATCCCTCGCTTCGAATTTGTCATTGATTTGGTTTACTACTAGCTGTGAGTTGGCCTTTACTTGTTTGTGCAGGGCTCCCATTCCAGAGGCTAAGCGAAGAACTGTAATCAAAGCTTCATACTCTCCTTGATTGTTAGTTACATGTGAAAATTTACCTCGATTGAGTGGTAGATATTTTCCCCCATTGGACTGCATAAACATAGTCCAAGTCCAACACCCGATCGACTAGAGGCACCATCCGTGAATAGTCCAAGTGGATCTATTAATCACCGACTCTTACTTCGTTTCTGGGGGTTCGAAGAAATCCGCTAAGAAATCAACGATGACTTGTGCCTTTATGCGGTGAGGAACGTAGGAAATATCAAATTTGCTAAACTCGACTACTCATTTGTGTAGTCGGTCGGATTGCTCTGGGCGAGTAAGGATTATAGGATGTACTTAAAAGTATGGTCGGAGCCCAGGTGTTGAAATGGTCAAAGCAAAGTTAGTTTCTTCATTATTGGGTACTTGAGTTTTGTGTCTCTGAGGACTTGACTGGTGTAGTATACCGAGTATTGTTTCTCAACCGCTTCTCTAACTAGAACTGAACTGACGTCCTCCAGGCGTTTTTCCTTTGGTTTTAGGCTTTGGAGAAGAGGGGTAGAGGTGAGGAATTGTTTGAGATTTGCAAAGGCTTCTTCGCATTTGGGCTTCCATTTGAAATACTTGGCTTTTCTAAGCACTTTGAAGAAGAGGCGCATTATTCTCCTTATTTGAAAATGAATCTGTTGAGTCATGTTATTGGGCTTGTTAGTTTTTGTATCTCTTTATTGTTTTTGGGGATCACATATCGATGAGTGCTTGAATTTTTTTCCGGTTGGCTTTTAACTAACACATTATCAACATACAACTCAATATTTTGTCTTTTGATTAGAAAAAAATTATATCCATGAGGTGCTGGTAAGTCATCTTAACGTTCATAACCCCAAAGGACATTACATTATACCAATAAATTCCTTCACTCGTAATGAAAAATTTTTTTAGCGTCGGTGGGGTGCATCTTAATTTGATGGTACCTAGAAAATGCGTAGAGGAAGCTCATAACTGAATGATAAACTGCCGAATCCACCAGTGCATCAATCCTTGATAGTGTGCAGACATCCTTCAGGCAAAGCTAAATTCAGGTTGGTGAAATTCACACACATCCTTCACTTGCCATTTTTCTTTTGCACCATTACAACGTTGGAGATTCGCATGGGGTACTGCATCTCTCGAATGTATTTTCAAATTTCGCACCTTTCGGATCGGTCCTAGTGTTGTGGCCGAACTCTTGATTATTTGCTTAATAGGTCGGGCTGACGGATCTATGTTGAATCGGTGACATGCTGCATCGATCGGCACGTCGAGCATTTCGACGGCCACCTACGCGAAAACATCTCAATTTTCTCTGAGGGTCTTTATCAACAGTTCTGTATGTCCTGCATTAAAAGCTTCACTAATCAAAAAGTATTTACGTGGCAGCCAGGACTTTGAGGTTGGTTTCAATAGTCAAGAGGTCCCCTCGCCTTATGTTTTGAATGTCCATGGGGTTGTGCTCCACGTTCCTGATGGCTCGCAGGCAACATACCCTGGAGGGCTATAGGTTCCCCCTGACTGTGATGACTTCTTCGTCTTCTGGAAACTTGACCGCAACGTGATAAGTAGACACAATTTCTCTGAAGCTGTTGAGGAGTGGCGATCGAATGTGGCATTGTACGTCGGAGGAGAATCCACCACGAGGAATTCCTCAGTTGATGTGAACTGTTTCTCATTTTTTCCCCAGCTGACTGGGACCCTGATTTTGCCAAGCGCTTCCTCTCTCCTGAGAAGCCGTAGAGTGGCCCCGATGGCGCATTCATTCGGCAACGATATGACTCAGCTTGTCGAACACTTTTTTAAACAATACACTCACAGAGCTTTCTGTATCAATCAAATTGCTTCCCACTTGATAATTATTGATTACAGTTGTTATTACAATAGTGTCATTGTGGGGGTTCCCCTTCGTGGGTAGATCCTCGTCGGTGAAGTAGATAGGTGGATGGCCTCTGGGTTTTGGAGCGAAAGCTGCGGCATAGAGTTCCACAGTTTATTGCCTCTTTTGGTTTGCTTGCCTGGGTGGTTTGGTTCCTCCAAATATGGTCGTACAAATCCTGCGACCTTGATGACGTTGGTGTGAATTGGTTGTCAGGTGCTCCCCCCATTTGGGCTTTATCCTTTCTTTGATTCCTGCCCTCTGGGCAACAAATTTCTTCAACCTTCCTTCCTTTATCAGTTTCTCAATCAAGCTCCGGAGGTGCTTGCATTTCTATGTTTCATGGTCGTGATCGCTGTGGTACTTACAATACTTTTTACTGTCTTAGACAAGGGCACTTTAAAATACTTTGTAAAAAGAACACTTGAATTCTCTTATATTTTACACATTTATAAATGAAATCGCACTTTAAAAAATGTATTTTTCATGTTTTTATTGCAGATACAACAAGTGTTGGATGTTGAGCAATGTGGAGGAGACGGTGCAAAGGAGATTCCAGGTGACTGATGCCTAGGCGCTAGTCTTAGTCTGACAACACGAGAGGTTCGCGCCTAGATGCCAACCATTGGGTGCTTAGGCGTTGCGATATTGGCGCCTAGGCGCCACCCTACTGACTTCTTCAAATAGAGAGCCTGACGCTTAGGCGCTAGCCCCCTGGCGCCTATCGCGACGCCTAGGCACCAGTTCCATGGGTACCAATGCGCCCTTGCTGACTTCTACAAACAGAGATCTAGTCGCCTTAGGCGCTGGCCCCCCGGCTCCTAGGTGTCAGAAACTGTTCAAAATAGTTTTTGGTAGTTTGACCCCTGGTCGTGGGGAGTTATTCAGACGACCAAGGAGGTTTGCAAGGAGTTTTGTGATAGTCTATTTATGTATCTATGTAATGTAGAGGAGCTTGCTAAAGGTTTGAGTAGGATAGGTTTTTATTAGCCAATTGGTGAGTAATTGAGTTGTAAAGGGAGGATAAACTTCAGGATAGCAGTAGAGATCATGAGTCCCTTGGGTGAAGCATCTTCAAAGCTTTGTAAAGGAGGAGATAAGTATTTGAATTTTTTTACTGTTGTATTTCGTTAAACATGTCAAATAGTAGATTTCCATTGTTGTTTCAGTAAAGATTTTTTGTTTGTTCTCCATGCTTCCTAAATAATTCCTTTTACCTTACCTTTTGACGTTTGAGTATGATGTATAGGATTGTAAAATGTTTTAAAAATTATTTTTAAGTATTTAATGTGATGATTAACATTCAAAACTTCATTTACTTTTTATCTGGTCAAGTGAATAGTTAAAATGTGTTGTGATCCATAATGACTCGAGAGAGCTATGGTATAATCAACTTGGTTAATCACATCGAACTTAGACTATGTTGCAAGTACTTTGTAGGGATATGCAAATGTTAAGAAAATAATCTTTGATGGGTTCAAAACGGGATTTAAGGAATTAAAGTTGTTTTAACCAATCTTCTTTATGCACTCGGGAGAGAGTAAAAAAGAGAATTGCTCCTATTTATCACAAGTTACATTTACAATTAACAATTTACATTTTCTATGCACCTCTCAATTCATTACAAATGAGGGTAACTTCATAACTTGAAATTCACCAATCTAAATACGATAAGTAGGATTTCTGTAGGTTTTAATATTTAAAATAGATTGCAATTCCGTAGTAGTTTGTAGGACTTCAACCGAATCTCAATTCTAGGCTAAGAACAAAAACTTGTAGGCTAGAACTTTTCCATAAGTCTAATTTCCTCGCTCCCTGTGGGATCGACATTTCAGACCCAAAAATCTGATATTACTAATACGACACGTACACTTGCGTGAGCCCCTAGAGTCTGAGTGCACCTGGAAGCGGTACCAAGTTTTTGGCACCATTGTCGGGAAACGACGGTGTATTTAATTTAATGGAATTTTAGTTGCACCGTTGGAGCTTAAGACTTGAAGAACCTTTGTGTTAATTGTTTTTATTAATTGTGTGCATGAGTATTTTAAAAGAAAATTCAAAAAAATATTATTGTGCTGTTTTTGAATTTTTGTGTGTTGACTTGTTTGTGTTTGAATTTTTCCTATAGTTCATGTATGCATAGTTTAAGGCTAACTAGACTAGAACCATACGATTCAGAGTTAGAGTAAACTGTTAGGAGAATTAGAAAACAAAAAAAACCTGAAGAACTTGTAGAAGAAATGACGAATAACTCACAAAACAATTTTGAAAACCATGAAATAATTCATGATGCACATAGACAATTAAGGGACTATGCTAATCCTATGACAAATGAAATTCACTTAAGTATTCAAACCCCTGCTATAGAAGCTAACACGTTCGAACTGAAACCTACCATCATTCAAATGGTGCAGAACAATTAGTTTGGAGGAACTCCGTCTGAAGATCCAAACTTACACTTAGCGAGTTTCATAAAACTCCGCGCTACATTCCACTATAATGGCGTATCCAATGGCGGTGTTAAGTTGAGTTTTTTTCCCTTTTTCTTAAGGGACAAGACCAAAATGTGGTTAAATTTATTAGCACCAGATCAATAAAAACGTGGAGTGACTTAGCAAAAAAATTCCTAGCTAAATATTTTTAGCATTCAAACATGGCTAAACTAAGGGATTATATTACTTCATTTTACCAGCATGAAAGTGAGTCAATTTATGAAGCTTGAGAATGTTTTAAGGAACTCTTTAGGAAAGACCCCCATCATGCACTGTTCGATTAGCTAAAAATTCTGACTTTTTACAATGGTTTAGTAGGATCCATTAGGTCCATTATTGATGTGCAGCTGGTGGATCGCTTATTTTGAAGCTATTTGGTGAGGCTTACTCTCTGATAGAGGAGATGACCACAAACAATTTTCAATAGCCTTCTGACAGAATGAAACCCAGAAAGGTGGCAAGTGTGCATGAATCTGATTTACTTTCAATTTTAACTTCTCAGGTTGCTGCAATTTCTAGAAAGATCAGTTTGGGATTAGCCAGCCTCAAGGACCATTAGTAATTGAGGAAAGTTCTTTCAGACAACTGGTTAAAGCTAGCACTCCACCTTTTGAGACTTTAAATGCGACGAACAACAGTTTGAATAACCCTTATTCTAATTTCTATAACCCAGGTTGGAAGAACCATCATAACTTTAACTGGAACAACAATCTTGGTGGGGGAAACCAACAATGGGGAAATAATCAAACAAATTCTTTTGGAATTAGAACAATTAGGGTAGTTCAAACCCAAGACCCTTTTATTCTTCAAGATTTAACTCTAACCCATAATTTAAGGAGAAGAGGTTGTCTTTGGAAGACATTTTACAGATAGAGAATCAATTACAAAGCTAAGGTGCAGCTATTAGAAATATTGAGAACCAATTTGGTCAGATTGCAAACTCACTTAGCAGTCGAACCCAAGAATCTGCTCCTAGTAACACAGATTAATCTTAAAGAAAAGAACAGTGAGCATGCAAAAGCCATAAAGTTAAGGAGTGGAAGGGAATTGGAGGATTTTACCACCAGGAAAAAGAGATGGAAAAAGAGACTATAGAACTTAAAAGTCTTTTGGAGGATATTTCCAAAGACTTGGATAAACCAATCCTTCATACCAAAATTAACATGGGAAGACCATCACTACCATTTCCTCAGAGACTCCAGAACAAAAAAACTGGACTAAAAATTTTCTAGATACTTGGAAGTATTTAAAAAATTAACGATTAAAAAGAGGAAGTTAAGAGATTATGAGACAATTTCACTTAGCGATGAATGCGATGCTACTATACAAAAAAATTTTCCTCAGAAGCTTAAGGATCCTGAGAGCTTTACTATCCTTTTAGCAATTAGAGAAAATTTTTATGTGAATGTGTTATGTGATCTCGAAGTTAGTATTAACCTTATGTCATTATCTATTTTCTTAGAGGTTAGAATTAGGAGATGTCTTCTTTCAGTGTGGCCCTTCAATTTGCTGGCTGTTCGATCAACTTATCTAAGGGGGTTATAGAGGGATGTTCTAGTGAAAGTGAATAAATTCATCTTTTCTGTTGACTTCATTGTATTAGATATGAAAAAAAATAAAGAAATTCCTATTATTTTAGGAAGACATTTCTTAGCACTAGCTGAGCTATGATAGATGTGCAAAAATGAGAGCTTTATGAGGTTAAACGATCAAAAGGATACTTTAAATGTGCTAAAAGCTATGAAGTATTCTTCTGAGAGAAATGAAGACCCGTGCTTTTGGATGGATCTTATTGATTATTTGTGTCCTAACCATTTTTAGGAAAATTATGAAGTCAAATCATTAGTCAGATTGGATGAGAAGAAATTTACAGGCTCTATGGAAGAATCAACCATATTGGTTGAAGACAATTCAATGATAGTCAGAGGGGTTTGAAATTCTTGATACAATCGAAAACATTAATCCTGTGGTTTCTGTTATTGAGGAACCACCTGAACATGAATTAACTGTGCTTCCCAAATATTTAAAGTATGTTTAATTGGGGAAGTCATCTACATTATTAGTCATTTTATCCTCAGATTTGACCATACTCAAGCGAAAAAACTAATGGAAATTCTGAAGACTTTTAAGAAAGTTTTTGGATGGATTCTAACAAATATAGAGGCGATAAGTCCTTCAATATGCATGCATAGTATTCCAATGGAAGATAACCATAAATCCCAGACTAATTCTCAGAAGAGATTAACCCTATTATGAAGGAAATCATCAAGAAAGAAATGTTGAAGTGGCTTGATGCAGGTGTTATTTATCCCATTTCAGATAGTGCATTGGTTAGTCCTATCTAATATGTACCTAAGAAAGGGGGAGTGACAATTGTAGCAAATGAACATAATGAATTGATCCCTACTCGACAGATTGTCAGGAAAGTTCACTTGTCTTTACTCATTCTGAATCAGATGTTTGCTAGGCCTAGCCGGCCATCCGTATTTCTGCTTCTTAGATGAATATTCTGGGTATTATCAGATCCCTGTAACTCATGAAGATCAAAATAAGACAAAATTAAGAAGTCCTTATGAGATTTTTGCTTTTAGAAGAATGTCCTTTTGGTTATGTAATGCACATGTTACGTTTCAATGGTGTATGGTGTCATTTTTTTGTGACCTAAATGAGAAAGGTTTATAAATTTTTATGAATGATTTTTCAGTGATTGGTTTTTCATTTGATTCTTACTTGAATCATTTGGCCAGGGTGTTGAGACACTGTGAAGAGACTAATGTAGTACTCAATTGGGAAAATTGTCAATTCATAGTTTCTGAATGAATTGTGTTGGGACAAAATTTTTGAAAGAGGAATGAAAGTTGATCCGACAAAAATTCAGGTTATTGAAAGACTACGTTCACCTACTACTGTGAGGGGAGTTAGGACATGCTAGATTTTATAAGCGATATATTCATGATTTTCTAAAATCACTAAAATTTGTCATCTTTTGTAAAAGGATATTCTATTTAATTTTTATCATGAATGCCTAAATGCTTTTAATACTCTGAAAGAAAAGTTAGTCTCATATAATTGTTTCATCTAATTCGGGGAGACCATTTGAGTTAATATGCGATGCAAGTGACTACATTATTGGGCAGTTTTAGGACAACGACACGATAAGTTTTTCAGAGCTATATACTATGCTAGTAAGACTCTTAATGAAACCTAAATTAATTATACCACTATTGAGGAGCTTCTGGCTGTAGTATATGCATTTGATAAATTTAGACCCTATTTGATTGAAACTAAATGTATGGTTCACACCGATTATTCTGCAATTCGATGTCTAATGTCTAAAAAGGATTGATTAGATGAGTTCTATTAATAGAAGAATTTGATATCAAAGTTGTGGATAAGAAAGGTATCGAAAGTCTAATATTAGACCATTTATCGAGACTAGATTAGGGGAATTCAGGTGTTTATGAAGAGGAGATCAATGAGAATTTTCTTGTTGAGCAATTGTTTGATATTGCTAAGTAGCACATTCTGTGGTATGCTGACATAGTAAATTATATACTTAATGATATTATGCCTTATGGTCTGATATACCATTAACGGAAAAACTATATCCATGACGCCAGATACTTTTGAGGCGACCCTTTTATGGAAAATGCAAGGATCAAATGATTAGTAAATGTATACCTATTGAAGTAACCCTTGAAATTATTAAAAAATGTCGCGATTCTGAATTTGCGGGATATTTTGATATGTATAGAACGGTCGTTAAGATTTTACAATCTGGATTTTATTAACCTACTCTATTTAGAGATGTGAATAAATATATTAAAACCTGTGATAGATGCCAGAGAGTAGGAAATATTTCTAAGAGAGATGAAATGTCCCTAAATTTTACTTTGGGGATGAGATTTTTGACGCTTGGGCTTTATACTTCATGGGACCATTTGTTCCTTCAATAGGGAATTTATATATTCTGATAGCTATGGAATATGTCTCAAAGTGGATTGAGACAGCAGATCTATCGAAATGTGATGCTCAAAGTGTAACAAAATTTTTAAATAAGAATAGCTTTAATAGATTTAGTATGCTTAGAGTAATTCTTGGGGATGGGGGAGCCACTTTAACAATAAAAAAATTGAGGCATTAGTTGCAAATATTTTATGAAACATATAATTTCCACATCATATCATCCCAGACGAGTGGTTTATCAGAATTATCTAACAGAAAAATTGAAATGATTCTGGAGAAAACTATCAATCATAGCAGGAAGGATTTGTCTTTAAGATTAGATGATGCACTTTGGGTCTATAGGACTGCTTATAAAATACCTATGGGGTTATCTCTATATAAACTCATATTTGACAAAGCTTGTCACTAACCAGTGAAATTAGAACATAAAACTTATTTGACTGTTAAAGAGTTTAACTGGTGAGAAAATGTTACAACAGTAAACGGACTCGATGAGATTAGACAAGAATCATATGAAAATGCAAAAAATTATAAAGAGAAAAAGAAAAAAAATGACTTAATCAAAGGAAAGTAGGAAATATTTTGAGCATGAACAAGAGATTTTATTATATAATACACGATTGAAATTATTTTTTGAAAAACCTAAGTCCAGATGATCAAGACCATTTATTGTAGTGAAAGTTTATCCTTTTGGTGCAATTGATATTAAATATTCTAAGAGCGGTAGAGTGTTTAAAGTGAATGGGCAGAGACTTAAACCCTACTTGGGTAGTGAGAGACCCATGGTTAATGAGCTCTTAATGTTGGGTAAACTTTAGTAAATATCTGGATTCGTTGAGCTGAGGACGTTAAACTAAGCGCTTCTTAGTTTGTTATTTGTGTTTGTGTTGATGTATTTGTGGTTATGTTGTGCTTAATTTTCTTTGAATAAGAGTGTGTGATTTGAGGGAGACGAATCCTTAGTCTTCTCGTTGTGTCTGAACTCTGGCATCTTTTTTGGTAATTTAGAGGAGCAACTTCGTTCTCTATAACCTAGTTCTGAATCGAACATGAGCATATGAAGGAGATATGTTGTGATTAGACATAAGACAGGTCCATCTCAATTCTTTATTTCCTATTCCTAACTCTGTTCTTTTATCACGAGGGCCTCAGTTGCTCAGTGATTTGAGGAGTTGGTGATTGATTCCCTTATTGTACTGATTGAGATTAATACTTTAATTGGCTGGGTAGCACATGAGGATTGACAAAATATAAGCCAATTCAATTCACTAGTTATCTAGCCGATCATTTGGAGATATATATTCTTCGTACAAAAATATGTATGAAAAAATTTGTCTGTTAATAGAGAAGGATTCCTATGGAGGATGTGAAAAGGGAGCGAGATGTGATGAGGAGGATAAGTGACCATATTTATCTTTAATATGTTGGGTCTTTTTTTCCTGTTGTATGATGAATTGAAGATCTTTCGTGGAGGAAATTTGCAAAAATATGACATACTGGTTGTGTAACAGACAGGTGCCAGGGTGCTAGTTAGTTCAAACCGCCCCTCTGGATGTTCGGCTACGCAATGCCTAGGAACCACTTTTATCTGCTCGATATTGACCCTAAAGCAGCCGGTTCACCCCATTTTTGATACTTTTGCTCCCCTTCTGCTTCGGCGACTGAGAGATGAAAACTAGAGCTTCTATTTTTCTTTCAATTTCTCTTGATGTAAGGAGTTTTTGTGAGTGGAAATCGCTTCTAAGAGGTAAATTCATTCCATAAACTCTGTCCTTTGATTTTCATCCGGAATTTTTGAATTTTTGGTGAAGAAAATTTAGGTTGGTGATTTTTTTTTTGTGAAGAAAGTTTCACTCCAATTCTGTAGACTTCAGGTTAGGAATTAATTGTTTATGAAGGAGCTTCTTCATACCATTTTGACTCGTGTGCTCTAGTCGAAGATGTCATACGTGAGTGGAAGAATCATCAATTGCATTCACATCTCCGTAGGACTGTGTTTCCATCAAAAAAAGAGAATTGTCCTTCTTTCTTCTAGCAACCACTAAAGACCACTCAGTGAGCTTCCATTTGCCTCACCAAAGTGGTTATGGTATTCTTCATCATCATGTATCTTAGTGGAGATCAAATTCAATTGGATTTTAGGAACATTCCTCACATTCTTCAAACAATATCGACATCTGGTATCAATTTTCATGTAGACATTACCCAAGCCCACAATTTTGCATTTTGCTTCTCGTGAACAAACTTACCCCCATTGTATATAGAAACACATCAAAACGAGAAGTGACATGATATGAAGCATCGTAATCAATTACCCATAGGGAATCCTGACATGCCAAATTAATAATGAATAATGACACTCCTATCTATGGTGGTTGTATTTGCATCATTTTTTTTATTTGATCTTTTGCTTCTGGTTTTGTTCTTTTTTTTAATATTCTACATTGAGCCCGCTTATGTACTGGTTTGTCACAGTGAAAACATTTGAACTCATTCCTTGTTTGAGACTTACCTCGTGATTTGCCCCAACTTTCACGACCCTTATAATTTATTCTCTTATTTCTACCTCATTTCTTTGAAATTAACACCTGACTCTCCATTGTTATCACTTGCTCATTTCTTTTATCTTCTTCTTTCAAAATACTCTATTGCACCATCTTCAAGGTAAGAATGTCAATTGAAGCGTAATTGCTAAGAGAACAACAAGAGTCTCCCAACTCTCCAGCAAACAGAAGGCAAGGACTTCATTTACTAACTTCATGTTTGACACTACTAATTGATTCAATATCCTCTTAAAATTATTCAAGTGTTTAAAAACTGTAGTCCCATTAGTGTACTTGATATACATCAATTTTTTGAAAAGAAATGTTTTGTTCTGTGTTTTTTTTTAGCACAAGTCCCTCAGAGTTTCCCAAACTTTGCTAGTGTTTATCTCATTAGCAAAATTTAGATAAACACTATTGCCAACACATTGTAGACTATTGTCAATTGTTTTTTTATCCAATTTAGTACAATCTTTATCAACATCTCTGTTAATTTGCCCTTATAATCCAAAGTGTATCTTCTAAGTAAGTCCTCCATACATGAATTTCAATTTGTGTAATTCGTTGTCGTAAGCTTAATCATTGTATTGTTGTTATTTGTGGACTCCTCCATTTGGCTAGCTCAAAGTAATCCCTAGAGGAACACGACTTTGATATCAATTGTTGG
Organism: Phalaenopsis equestris; assembly: GCF_001263595.1. NCBI lineage: Eukaryota > Viridiplantae > Streptophyta > Magnoliopsida > Asparagales > Orchidaceae > Phalaenopsis > Phalaenopsis equestris. The sequence continues at coordinate 91,878 of NW_018165220.1, forward strand.
AAAAGGCAAGCCATGAACTTACTACACAATGAGCACACACACAACGAAAATGGCAAAACAAATAACTAGAATCTACAAACACCAAATTTTAGCATGGAAAACCCTAAAAAAGAGTAAAAACCACGAGACTCATAGGTCACTGTAACACCTTCACTGATCAACTTAATGAGTACATAAAATTTTTCTCTGGAACACTAGATGAAGCCAATAATCAACCAACATGGTATACATCAACTTCATCAAATGCAAATGTTTGGTAATCTTCACCGAATTCAACATTAAGAAAGAAAATCCGTTGGCAACAATCACAAAAATTTCTTTCTTCTCCTTCTCTTGGACGTCATGCACACTAACATTCTTCATATTTCCTTGCTTCATGCTGATTAAAATCTGTCACTTCTATGAATGTTGTCTTTTGGTCTTTCGTTCACGAAGGCGATGGACTTGGGTGAAAACGACGAAGTCGAAAGGAGGGATGTCTGGTTTTAGAAAAAAACGAGTGAAGCCGAAAGGAGGGATGTCTGGTTTTAGAAAAAAACGAGAGAACAAAAATAATAATAACAAGCCTTTATCTCGCTAAGTGTGGTCGACTACATGAATCCTTCATTACATTTTATTAAAAGCTTCATATTTTCATTTAATTCTAATAGATTAATTTTTATGCAATATATCCAAGTTTTTGTAGGTCTACCTTTGCCTTTCTTAACATAAGCTGAATCTAAAACATCTACTCTTCTAACATGATCATCAGATTGTCGACATTTAATGTGACCAAATCATTTAAGATGCTTTTCTCTAATCTTCTCTGCCATTGGAGCTACACCAACCATATCACTGATGTATTTGTTTCTCATATTGTCTAAGTGTCAAGCCACTCATCCACCTAAGCATTCACATCTCAGCAACACTTAACTTTGTCTTATGCTTCTCTTTTAAAGACCAACATTGTGCGACATTGAGCATTGCATGTCTCACTACCATCCTATAAAATTGTCCTTGCAGCCTAAGCAGTACTTCTCTATCATACAATAGGCTCGATGCATTTCTGCACTTTAAACAACCAACTTGAGTTCTACTAAAAATATCTCCATTTATATCACCATCACTTTGAGCTATACACCCGAGATATCTAAAATTGATCACACTTTTTAATGATTTGATCATCCATAATTACAACTTTTCCACTAAAGCTACTACTAAATTATATTTTATGTATTTGATTTTAGATCTACTTAGACAAAGACCTTTAGACTCCAATGCAGACCTCCATAATTCTAGTTTTTTCTGAACTCAAATCTTTAATTATATCCATAAGAAGTATATCATCATAAAAAAACATACACCAAAGTACATCCTCCTATAAATGTCCAGTAAGAGCATCCATAACTAAAGCAAAAAGATATGGGCTTAAAGCATTTATTTGATGTAGTATAAGTGAAATAGGAAAATACTTGGTCAATCCCAATGTTCGAACGCAACTAACAACTCTCGTATACATATCTTTAATGACTTGAATATAAGTCATATCAACACCTTTCCTATCTAAAACTCTCTATAGTATTTTTTATTTGACATCTACTAAAATGGTATGGGCTTAAAGCATTTACTCATAAATTATTTTTATTTGTTTTTTAAGTGTCCCTATCTATTTCCATGACAATATTTTCTTGTATTTTTTATCTTACAACTCTTATCAAAATCCAAAATTAATAATCAATGTTTAGTGCTTAAATTTTCACTTGGAATTTCTTACAATTTTTATACTCTCAACAATCTCTTTTTCTCATAAGAAAATCAGTTTATGTTTTATTAGGTCCATTTTATAAGTAATAATATGTTCATCTATCTTTTTAAATAAAATATTAGCAATAATAAAATTATACGCTATAGCAAAATTTTATAGGGTTATACCTTTTCATTAATCATTCCAAAACCGCATCCACCATGAATTTACTAAAATCTACCAACACTCTGTCAATATCTCCATTTAAATCCCTTCCAATATAATTCTTTCTTTAAAAAGTGTCATTTGTATTAATCATTCTAGTTTATTCCAGGATTTTTTTTTGGAACCTGCGACAATAATCTTTATGACTATAATTTTATCTCTAATTCTATTAATTTTTACAACATCATCTTTTAAACTTTTATCTATAATTACTCCATTTCTAGTGCGACTCTTACATGAAAACCAAAGATTAAAACTTAAGCTACAAACTCCTTAGCCTTTTCTCCAACCCATTTAGTTTCTTGAATGCATGATATATTTATTTTCCTATGAATCATATTATCAACTAATTCGATTAATTTATTTATAAGAATCCCTATATTCCAAGATCTTATCCTAATATTAGTTTCATTGACTAACTTTTATACCCGCATCTGCTGTAAGATGAGAACCCTTGCTTATTTGACACTACCACACCCGGGACGATGTAGTAGTCCTTGCACCCTTTTCACTGTATTTAGATCATACAACGCGTCGTTTGCAGGGTACATCTCAACATTTACACAAGGATTTAAAAAATTTATGTCATGATTTTTCGATAAATTTTATCCTCGTTGTCTACTTCCTAACTCACTCTGTTTTTCGTATATGAGGTTTGGGACCCAGTGTTTCTTGAATACATAAGTTATTTATCTTCTTATCAACTGTCATACAAAAAAAATGAGAAAGCAAACATAATATATATATAATGGGACAGATGCTGGAGCGAAGCAGAGCCCACGAGGGGAGTGGAGCGAAGCGGAGCCCACGATTGGAGTGGAGCCCAAGGATCTGTCCAATCGGGGGAATTTCATTATGTGGGTTGTGGGTGTGGAGGCAACATCCCATAGTTTGGTACATGGTAATTTAAGTAATCACATATTGTACTATAGGGTTATATATATGCCATGTTTGTAACCCTAGGTGAGCTGAATCTTGTATTTTGTACTCTTTTCTGAATATTGAAAAGGAGGTTGCCGCTTTGCTCCCGATGATGTAAGCATATTTGCCAAATCTCGTAAATCTCTGCGTGTTCTTCTGAATTTGTGTCGATTCTATTTTTCTTCGCCCTATTTTCTCAACATTTTCTCAACAAGTGGTATCTGGTATCAGAGCAAGGTTTGAGGGCAGAGCAGAAAAATTTGGGCGGCGTAGGAATAAAAAAGATTTTGATAGAGGAGATTGGCGACTAGGGAAGGATTTCGGCGGCTAGGGAAGGATTTCGGCGAGGTTCCCAGATTTCGGCGCGGAGAAAGTTTGAAGACACGAATTGTGGAAGTTTTCCAAAGGAGGTCTGCTGCACTTCGCGCTTCGGCGTTTTCAGCGAAGCAGGTTTTCACAGCTATATTCACGACCATAAGAATTTTTGGGCAGCTTGGATTGTTGGATTGCAAGGAGGCTTTGCGGCAGAATAGTGCGAATTTTGGGGAGTGCTTTTTCCGCCTGCGACACCAGGGATTCGCGAGTTCGCGGGTTAGCGACAGGCGCTCCACTATAGAAGTTCGCGACCGAGGAGTTCGGACCCCCAACCGTACGGTTCCTCTTCGCAACCAAGATAGACGAGCTGTGGGAAGGAGTTTGGTTAGGCAATCTGAAAAGGAAGGTTCGACGTCAGCCTGGAGCGGAGGCGAAAATTGGAAGCTCCGATTTCATTCTTTTGCTGGAGGCGGAAGAAAATTTGAAGGAAATCAAGTTCCGATTTTATTGCGGAGAAGAAAATTGGAAGAGAAATCAAGTTCTAAGTTTATTCCTTTGCGGGAGGAGGAGAAGAAAATTGGAAAGAAATAAGTTTTGTTTTTATTCCTTTGCTGAGGAAAAGAAATTTGGAAGGGATATTTTTCAGCTTTCTCTAGAAGTAATAAAGGAAATTCCCTCCTATTAACTAAGAAAATTTTGCTGCACACGATGCTGCACTCGGAAAGGAAAGTTCGAGGCTGCCCGATTGGAAGGAAATTGGTATTCGCTCTTTTGTGATATTCCAGGCGCCGGTTCCAGAATTGCAGGAGCTTTTCTGGAAGGCGGAGCTTTTCTGAGAAGGAAAACAGCTTTTCTGGAAACGGAGGCGAGCTCTTCTTGAAAGTTAAAAAAAAGGATTTAGAAAACCATTTTTCTTGGAAACTTAATTAAGGGAAATTTCATTTTCTTGGAAAATTAATTAAGGAATCTTAATTAATGGATTATTTAAAAGGGCCCGACCCACATTGATGCAGAAGAAACGCCATGATATATTTCTCTTAAGGGCTGAATATTCGCCAAGGTGGAGATTTTTTGGGTATATGCATTTCTTCTAAAGGGACTGGATATTCGCCAAGGTGGAGATTTGTTAGGTATGACTCATAAAACTAGAATTTGGAGTCTCTTGGAATGAAGAGATGTCTCTTGAAATTGAAGAGTTGTCTTGTCTCTTGGAATTTAGTGGGTTGGGAATTTAGTGGGTTGGGGGGATCAGTGAGGGCGCAGCGTAAGCACGGTGACCCAACCCACATTGGTGCATAAGAAACTCCATGATATATTTCTCCTAAGGAGTTGGATATTCGCTAAGTTGGAGATTTGTTGAGTATATGCATTTCTCCTAAAAAGGCTGGATATTCGCTAAGTTGGAGATTTGTTAGGTATGACTCATATACTATAAATTGGACAGATGCTGGATATTCGCTAAGTTGGAGATTTGTTAGGTATGACTCATATACTATAAATTGGACAGATGCTGGAGCAGAGCCCACGAGCGGAGTGGAGCAGAATGATCTGTCCAATCAAGGGAGTTCATTACGTGGGTTGGAGGTGTGGGGGCAACACCTCGCGATTTGGTACAGGGGTAATTTAAGTAATCACATATTGCACAATAGAGTTATATATATGTTCTGTTTGTAACCCAAAGCAAGCTGAATTTTGTATTTTGTACTCTTTTCTGAATATTGAAAAAGGTGGTCGCCGCTCTGCTCCCGAGGATGTAGACATATTTGCCGAATCTCGTAAATCTCTGCGTGTTTTTCTGGATTTGTGTCGATTCTTATTTTTCTTCGCCCTGATTTCTCAACACTTCTTTACAGATGGATGTTGTTATTTAAAGTTTAGTAGCCCTGAGTGAGACTTATTAATTCCTGCTCTTGTGGGAGGGACCCACAACAACATTTAGATACATACCACATAATTCCTATGTATTTATATGTCTACCACCTAAATTTTGACTTAAAGATTTATAGCACTCAAATCATTCATATCACATCAAATTAAACACTTCTAAATTTTTAAAAGTGAAATACACATTTTTATGTACAGGTAAGGTGGCATATATATGGAAAAATTGAAACTTGAAAGTTAGATATGTAATTACATATGAATTGTGTAGCATGTATGTAAATCTTCTGCATATAAATTCAATCATGCACACAACTGTCTATCTGTCTGTCTGTCTGTCTATCTATCCAAATATATATATATATAATGAAGATGCTATCGAGTCAAACATGATTGAACAACCCGATTTTTGAGTCTAACAAGAAGGTTGATTTGCTCGAGCAGGAATCGAGAACATTGGAGATGAACAATGTCCAAGATGGCATCTGGCATGGTCGCTGCGACACCATATGCATAGGCAAGTATGGCGAAGGTAGCAAGGAGTTCAACCTTCTCCACAAGTCATCTCTTATACCTACAAAGAATCCAGAGTCATGTAACATGGAAAGAGCATGTGGAGGCAACCTGCCAATTATTCAGAGTGAAGACTAGTTGAGGTAAAAATGATTGCTTCAGTTTTAAAGATGGAGCGTGCTTTAATCTGAGGCTTTCATTCACTTACCATTTGACGAGTCAATTGAGCTCTGAATTATGGAATTATAATGGTTTTATTTCTTGATTTTAATGCTTCAATGTTACTTCATTGCATCACCAGTGGTCGTGGGATTAATTTAAGAATCAATCCATGTCAAACTTTGATGATGTTGGGGTTGAATTTAGAGTTTTTGTTAAAATGAGTTTTAAAGATTTTTTTTTTTATTTGTTTGATTCCAATTTATTTTTCATTGTTTTTTGTTCTTATAAGATCTTGATTTATTTTTATAGAAATATTGAATTAGGCAACCATTTGACACACAAAAATTATATGGCTTATGAGAGTTCTCTAAGTTCTCTAGTTTTGGAAAAATCTTGAACATTATAATAAAAATACATCAATTCTGTAATCAAGAAAATGCAAAAAAGAAGTTACTTTGGGCCTGTCTGGATCACTTCTATTTTTTGTTTTTGTTTTTCTTTTAAAGCATTTAGTGTATTTTTATGTTTTTATTTTTTTACTTTTAACAATAAACTCTTATTTTTAAAAATAGAATTTTTAAAAATAATTAAATATATTAACATATTAAATATAATATATTTTATTTCATATAAAAATATTTACAAAAAAGGAAAATATTAAATAAGAAAATAAAATAAAATGAAGCCGGATGTCGCTTTAGAGAGAGGAGTAACCATAAAAATAATATAAATATTTTCTCTTCGTCGTTTTCCTTTCTTACAGAGTGGCAGGAATATGGCTTTTATGAAGGAGAGATTTAACCCATGCTATTTCTGCATGAATATTTCAATTAAAGAAAAAAAAAAAAACCATAATAGAAGCAAAAGAAGATGATAAAAAATAGCAGAAAATTTGAATAAATTTAGAGGGTAAAAACATATATAACATTTAATATGTATCTTTCTTTCTAAATTCAATTAATTTTGTAAATAAAATAACTAGAAAGCTTTGTCAACTATGGAAGGTAGCCAGTTACGATCCTAGATATGATTAGGATCTATTTGAGACAGTTGCTCCTTATTAAATAAGTAGTTGATAAGTTGTTTTTAAAATAAGCAGTTGATCAATTGTTGTTGGTGTCATTTTTGGTCAACTACTTACGAAAATAGTCACACTTCTTCTCATGAGAAGAAATTTTATATTGACAAAGTTTCTAAGTTTGAAATGAGACAAAAACTCCCTAGACCCTAGCCTAGGTGGCGTGATCACATTACCATCTGGTGTGGCTACGCCAACCCGAGTGTAACAACACTAGTAATTGTGTGGGTATGCCAAGGCCTCTCCAGTGGTATCTATTCATGTGTAGTTTACTTAATGGAAATTTTCATCATGCTTGGTATAAATTCATTTGTAGTTTACTTTATAGAAATTTTCCTCATGCTTGGTATATATTCATGTGCCGTTTACTTTATGGAAAATTTTCCCATGCATTTTTGTCTATAAATAAATGACAAAAAATATGTCACCTGCGAGCCCACGCGGTTAAAACAATTTAAAGCCTTTTAAATGAAATTAAAAATAAAAAAAAATGATTTTCGTTATAAAATTTTAAAACTAAAAAAACTTTTAAAATAAAATAAAATTAAGAAAACTTAAAACAATTTAAATTAAATAAAAAAACTTGAAAATGAAAAATGATTTTTTCTAAGAAATTAACTTTCAAAATAATTTAAAACATTTTGAGTAAATTAAAAACCAAATAAGACAATCTAAGTACATTAAAAACAATCATGAAAAAATGATTTTTAAAATAATTTAAAACCTTTTAAATAAACTTTAAAATATTAAAGTAACTTTTAAAATAATTTTTAAGCGATTTAGAATCAATCCAAAAAAAAAAAAATAAATAAAATAAATTTAGAACTTAATAAATTAATTTAAAAGTTAAATAAAATAAGAAAACCTTTTTTAATTAATTCAAAACAATTTAAAACTTATGTTAAATACTTTCAAATCTTTTAAAAATAATTTTAAAACTTAAATCACATAATTTAAAACCTTTTTAAAATATTTTAAACTAATTTTAAAAACAAAATAAAATAATTTAAAACCTTAATTTTTTAAAAATAATTTTTTAACTTATACGAAATAATTGAGAACCTTTTTAAAAAAATTTAAAATAACTTGGAAACCTAATGAAATAATTATAAAAAATAAATAAAATAATTAAATTTTTTCTTAAAAAATTTAAAATAAAATTTAAATCTTAAATAATATAAATTAAAACCTTTTTTTAAATGATTCTATATAATCATAAAACCTAAATAATATAGTTTAAAACTTTTTATTAATGTAAAATATTTTAAATGCTAAAAAAAAGAAAAATAAAACCTTTTTAAAATATTTTAAAATCAAATAAAATAATTTAAAGTATTTAAAAACTTAAACAAAATGAAAATAACTAAAACACTTAAACCAGATGAAAAAAATCAACACACTTTAGCTCAAATGAAATAAATTAAACATTTAAATTTCAGATACTAAAATAATTTTAAATCAATTAAGATGACATAAAATATTAAAACATTAAAGTTGAATGCCAAAACACTTAAAACCAAAGAAAATAACTTAAGAGATTTAAAAGCTAAAATAACTTTTAAATCCAAACCCTTAAAACCATTTAAAACTCTTGAAACACTTGAAATTTTTTACTTTTGAATGACACTTTAACCTTAAATCACATAAACTTGCAAGTGCCATGTGAACTTCAATGTAAAATTTACACTAACATTAGAAATTGAACTTAAGAACAGAAAGGAATGGAGGACACCAACATAGATCAGGAAACCAAATGAAAAGCTTCAAACCTAGATTACTCTGATTATCACAATGACCGATAAACTAGGAACTAAAAGAAATAATGAATCAAATATGAAACCCCAAAATGAGTCTAAAATTCACCAACTTAAATCACAAAAATCACACCTATGCATTATTTGGTAGCCTATTTCAACAAGAATTTATGTGTGAATATTTACATAAATCCACCAAAAACACATTTTCGGCTTTGCTAAATATTTTTGTCTGCATAAATAAAAAAAAAATTTATCATAATGTAAATTTGGATTTACTAAATCCAACAATAAGGTGTATCTTCCTTTGTAGCTCATTGCACAGGAAATCTGTTGCCTCATCGCTCACCTAACGTCGCCTATCACTTTGTCGTACTTGCCACCGTCCTCATTGATTATAGCCAAAGGTTATTCTTCTTCCTTATTTTTTTTTCTCTTGGATTAAGCCTTACTTACAAATTTCAATAGTCTCTTGAATTAGAAGGGGGGAAAGACGATGAACAAAAGACTTGATTGTGTAGTATCTGGGAGTTGAGCCGTGCTTTAGGAATCCAAACCAAATTCTTAATTTTTTTGTTGATCTAATGACAGCTGTATCAAACGATTTTCGATCCTATTGCCCTCCACACATAATTTGATAAGCACATTCATGTTTATATGTTTAAATTCATAATGGAATAATTATGTTTATATGGTTATTAACTTATTATTATTCATTAAAAATAGTAGTATGACCAATTTAAGCTTCACCAAGATCACTACAATTCCTTGACCAAAAACAAGATACAAATTAAAATATGATATCGCTTCCAGATGCACTCACACTATGAGGGCTCATGCAAGTGTATGTGTTGTATCATTAATATCAGATATTGAGTCCAGAATGTTGATTCCAAAGGGAACGAGGGAATCAGAATTAAGAAAGGATTTAGCCTACTTACTTTTTTCCTAGCCTGTAATTTAGATTAGGTTAATGTTCCACACACTACTCCTGCCATATCAAAAACAAATTCTAAAGTTTAAATCCTGCAGAAATCCTTCTTAACGTAGTTATGAGATTAATGAATATCATGTTCTAAGGTTACTTCCCTTGTAATGATTTAAGTGGAGTATATGAAATGTAAAGTGTTAATTGTAAATTTAACTAGCGAAAAATTGAAGTAACTCTCTTCTTTAACCTTTCTAAAGTGCATAAAGAAGATTGGTTAAAATGACTTTAATTTCATAAATTCTGTTTTGAACCCATCAAAATATATTTTCCTAATATTTGAATCTCCCTACAAAGCATATCCACCTATACTCCACAGTTCAATGTGACAAACCTAGTTGATTCTACATAGCTCTCCCGAGTCATGATAATTCAGAACACATTTTAACATTTCACTTGGCTATAATAAAAAAAATAAATGAAGATCTGAATGTTAATCATAAAATTAAGTAATAAAGAAAATAATTTTGAAAATATTTTACACTCCAGCACATCCTACTCAATCATCACAAGGTAAGATAAAGAGTATTACTCAGAAAGCATGAAGAGCATACCACAAAGCTCCATTTGAAAACATGAGAATTCCATAAAATGATGTGTTTAAAGAATTACAACAAATGAAATACATAATCACTTATATTCCTCTTCTTCACAACTGAAGATGCTCCACTAAATGCTTCCACTGTTGTTGTTCCTAAAGTCTTTCCCCTCCACTTAAGAAGAAGAAGAAGGAAAAAAACTCTACAACGCACACAACCTTTTCCTTACATTACCATTCAAATCTCCCAAAAATACTCATTGTAAAACTAATTTTCATCAATCAATCATTAGCCTTTATAAGTCCTTAATACATGCGCATTTATAATCTATCTTCTTAGCAAAAGAAACCACTTGACGACCTCCTAGCAACTCTCCAAGACAGACGATTGAACTGCTAAAAAATGCTTAAGGCAGCTACTAAAGCTAGGTACAAGTCTCTTTGTTTGCAGGAAATAACATGGTCTCCTTGGTGCCCAAGGGTGTGGCACCTAGACCTCAGTATTATGCGTCAACCTCTCGGGTTGCCAGGTTGAGACTAGTGCCTAGGTGCCCAGGGGTCTAACGCCTAGGTGTTAGTATCCTTATGCTCCTTTTGCTCCAAGTCTCATTCACATTGCTCCACTTCTAACACATGTTTTACCTGTAATAAAAACATGAAAATGCCTTCCTTTAAAGTGTAATTTCATTCATAAAATGTGCTAAACTTAAAAGAATTTAAGCATTCTTTTCTACACATCAAAATCCCCCAAACTTAAAGGTTACTTGTTCTCAAGTAGCACTATAATTTAAATACCAAATTAGTTAATTTGAGGTAGTGGGTTTCATAAAAACTATCAACAATTACACAACAGGAGATTCATAGTTATGAAAATATAATAACTCCAGTAAACTAGTCTTGTCCTAGGGTCTAATAAACTTTGCATCCATCCAAGAAAACTTGATTTCTTATTTAGTTCAAACATAAATTAACACATGTTAATTAGGGTACATTAGATAGTAAATAAATAAAATATAAGCATTCCCTTTAAATAGTTTGCTAATACTTCCTAAACATTAATAACTTAGGAATGTAGTGGAGTTGGAAATTTAAAAAGAATACAGTGAAACAAATGTTTGATAAAACATCTCCTCAAGCTTCTCCTCATTTTATATTTTATTTTATATTTTTTTTCTTGTTTTAGGATGAATATTTCAATCCTTAACATAACTTTATGAGGATTACTATATCTAGATAGACTTTGTAATAATTTTGAGATCCACTATCATCTCTTTAAATTGAACACTCCATATTTCTCTTCTTTATAATGTTTCAAAAATTTAAGAAGTATTAAATGAAATATATTTTTAAGGAAGGTCAATTATTCTGAAGTATATATCTAAGTGCGCCTAATTTAACAAATATGTAACACTTTTTAAAAGTAAAAACTTTAAATGATTTTTCTAATTTTTGAATTGCAAAATAAGCTCAACACTTGTCTAGTCTAATTTACACAGTGTTTAAAATGAGTAAACTATTTTTTTACTTTATCACTATTGTGAAAGCTTCAAATTTAACCCCACATTCCTAAAGTTGATTAAACATATCAATTCAAAATTAGATTATTGAGGACAGATAAGTTTAAGCTTTAAAAGATTTTTCTTCCCCCAAACTTAATTAAAAAATTTAAAACATGAATGCAAATTAAGAGAAAAAAGTATGGAAATACTTCTTATCATGTGTTTATCACTAAGATCGACAGGTATAAATAAGAATAAACATATATGAAATAACAAGTAAATCTAAACTAAATAGGATATCAATTTAAATTACATCAGAAAGTCTGAATATTACGACAGGCAAATGAAAATAAGTTCCACAATAAAAATACAAGCAGGTCAAATAAAAGTACATCATAGTAGCAACAGTAAATGAAAATAGTATCCAATATACCAACATCAAAGAAAATAAATACTACTCCTCATCCTCCTCCTCATCATCATCATCTTCTTCTTCATCCTCTTCCTCCTTCTCAGAGTCTTCCTCCATCGGCTGACCATGCTCGTAGGGCTGATAAGGAGAATACATAAGGAATTAAATAACATTGTCCCCTCTAATCCAGTGATTCCTCTTATACATAGCAAGTTGGGAGGATTAAAATCTAGAAAACCTATCACAATGGATTTTGTTTTGCCAATCTATATGTGACATGTGGTCCACTAAATTATAAACTGTTGTCTGAATAATAAGAATATCGTCAATCTTACCCAATCTTTCTTACACAGAAGCCAGAATAGTGGAAGGACGAGGTTGAGAATAGAAAATAGAGGGATGAAAAGAAGTATCCTCAGTACCAAAAATAACATGTTTGTCATATAGATTCAAGTTGGTCTTGGAGATAGGCTTCAAAGGTTGAAGATTCTCCTCTCAACTCCCCAAAGAAACACCTGAATTTTGGCATAACAAGAAGATAGTAGATGGGTGCCACAAACTAATAGTGGATCCCCCTTGTGATATTGACTATGGAATGATGAATGAGGGAACTTATATCTATAAATTTCCTAGTTCGGTTGCAGAAATTCAAAGAGGCTCTATCTTTGGTGACCTCACTTAAGTTTGTAGAGGGAATTAGCTTAGTAGAAATGAACTAGTGCCAATCCTTTGAGCTGCATTGAGCTCAGACTAAGGAGAATTGATTTTATAATCATTTCTAACCTTTCAACCCCCCTATCAGTCAGAAATCTAATGATCTCATTTCAAATCAGTATCTACAGGTGTGAAATGAAAGTAGAAACTATCGGGGACATTCCTTAAGAAAAATAAAGCATTAATATGGGGAGGAGAGATGTCCACCTATTTCTCTCTCACATAAAGTGAATCATTAGAAGCCTCTTGGAGATTAGCATAAAAATCCCTATCCACAAGAATCACAACCATTATAACAAAAAATTTTTCAATGGCAATATACAATCACACTATTAACTGCACCCTGAGGGCTGATAAATCCACATTCCACAATCAAAGTCTTTGATGTCAAAAAGTTGTTGTAATGCTCCTCAACTTTGGAGCTTACAAATTTCTTCTTTTCAAACAAATATTTTGATTTGCCGCACTTTGTTTTAGGAGCCATTGAAGAGTAATAAGTGATGAAAATCAGAAGAAATAGGAGTTGAAAGTAATGTGGATGCAACAAGATGCAAATCAAGAGCTCAATCAAGTTTTTCCCGAAAAATCTTGCATCCAAAATTTCTCCACCCAAAATTCTGAAAAGCTTGGATGAAAATCAAAGGAAAAGGTTTAGGAGTGAAATTTATCTCTTAGGAGTGATTTCCACTCATAAAAACTTTTTGAATCAAGAGAAATTTGAAGAAAAATGGATGCCGTAGGTTTCACCTCTCAGTCACTGAAGAAGAGTTGGGAGAGGAGATTCACAAAAAAATGAAGCAAATCAGCCCGATTTAGGGCTTAATAGTTGAATATCTGCTAAAAGAGCCTAGGCACTCTTGTGAGCGGTACTTAGGCGACTAAACCTCAATTGGCCTGATCAATTGTTTTGCAATATTCATCCTCCTAAGTTTTTAATCAAACATAATACCCTATTAATATTAATAAATGAGGCCACTCATCCTCTTTCTCATCACATCTCTCTCATCTATTTCCTAATATCCAATGGATTCTTCTTTTTTTTGGACTATCGGGTGCTTTCACACATTCTTGCAAGAAAAATATTTTAGACCAAATAGCACATTAACTATTTAAATTGGCTTACATGTAGCCAACCTGTAATTACTTTCTGTCTGATATAATATACACCTCGACTTGTATAATATATGAATCATTTAATAGCTTTTCTATTCCTTGAACACAAAGGCCATCTTAAATGAAGAATAGGGTCATAAATAAGAAGTATCAAATTGAGATGGAATTTTCCCATGTCTAAACTTAGTATGTCTCCTGTATACCCTTATGTTCGATTCAAAACTTGGCTGTAAAAGACACAACTACTCCTACAACCACAAAAAGATACACTGAAGACTAGTTATAATGAGAAAAATTCTTCTCCCTCAAATCACACAATCCTAATCATAACAAAAAAATTATATCAAAAACATAAACACATTAATACAAACACTTAACACAATAACAATAGTAATGTTGACACTATTTTTAGGGGTCGTCCAGTGGAAGTTGTCGGTCGCTGAAATCGGAATCCTGTCGCCCTCTTCGGAGGGACATTTAATTTACAGATATATATATGTGTATATATATATATATATATATGTATAGTTTAGAAAAATATAAAATCAAACAGATCTCATAACTTTCAAAGTTCAAATGAAAGAACACTACACGTTGATGTGCCCCTAGTCTGTGTTGTTTTTGTGCCTGTTTTATGTCAATTCAATTCCCTGACAACGACGCCTAAAACTTGATGTGCCCTAGCGTGTGTTGTTTTTGTGCATGTTTTATGTCAATTCCATTCCCCTGAGACAGTGCCAAAAACTTGACCCGACTCGTAATTACGTAGTAATTTAGCTTTCAAGACAATAAAAAACTTGACCCAATTTATATTTAGCGGCTAATATGCAAAATTGAAATGCTATAAAATATAAAAAATAGTTCACACACTATGGGTTCTACGCAAGTGCACGTATCACTTCAAGTAATATAAGACTTTTTGATCCAACGAGGAAGTGAGGAAAGATGTCCTTAGTCAAATTTCAGTATACTACTATTAGTTCTTAGTTTAGAATGTCGATTAAAATGGTGTTTTATCTAGCAACTACTCCTAAATGTGATAGTTAAATGTAAGGATAGTAACTATTCCTAAATGTAAATATTAATTCTAAAGATAACCCTTTCTGGATGAGTTGATTTGGAAAATTTTGAGATGTTAAAAACTACTATTCTTATGTAGTGAATTGGATAACGTAAAGGAATGAGACACATTAAATATTGTATGTGCCAAATAGGAGCAATTTTAATTCTCTACCCTGATTTAGTGTTATAGAAAATCATTGGCTAATCTCAGGTTTAGTCCCTAAATTCGTGGTTAGGCTAGGAGGATACTAGCTCTCATTCCAGAGCTCCCACTTCCCTTCGTCTAAAGGCTAACACCCGCTATAGTTCTTAAACTCTAAGACTAAATTGGGGATTTTAGTCTGTCACCCTAAAATCTCCAATTCTACGCCCAATAATATATATATTTCCATATTTATTTGCACTCAACCCCAATGAACTTCAACATCCATGAAATTTGAATGTGGCTCCACTTTGTTGAGAATTACACCACCCTCTTAGGTCTCAATACAATTACAACAAATTTTAACACTACAACGGACCCTTATTGTAATATAAATGAAGTGCAAGTAAAAACCATCACATTTATAATTAAACTTCTTCTAGCATACATCCCAATATCCTAAATATGAATCCTTCTCATTGCAACAGAAAAGTAAAAGGAAAATAACGACATAATCTTCTCATGCCACTATTTCTAAAAGAGAAGAAAGAGTAAGAGAAACACACCACAAAACACAAAGAAAACACAACGAAAAGCTTCAGTACATCAAAGCAAATGCACTAGAAAAGTGTTTACAAAATCATAAGATAATGAAGAACACAATACTTAGTTTTTTCTCCTTGAAAGAAAGATAAAAATCTCTCCCATAAAGTCTCCCACCGATCCATGCAAATATATCTCTTTACAAATTCTCTTAAAATCCCCTCTCCAATCTCTCCAAAAAGGTAGAAATCTACATTTCTACTCCTATTCTAACATTCTCCACATTATTCCATCACACAAACCACCTTTTTCTGACATATAATCACTTTATTATAGTGTAGGCACGAATTTCCCAAGAGATGCCTCAAGCAACCTTACAAAAAACATCCAAATAAATTGAATCTTCTAGAAATTCACCCAGGATCATGTCTAAACCATCTCGGGTGCTATCGGCACCGTTTTGGCGTCGTTTTCTGCACTCTGGCATTGTCGGCGCTAGTTCTGGTGCTGTCGGTGCCCACCCTGCGCAGCTTCACCATTTTGCTTCGTTTGGCTCCGTTTTAGCTCTATTTTGCCCCGTTTCAATTGCATTGCTTTCCTAACAGATAGACCTACAAAATAAGCATAAAAAATCTTCCTTTAAAATGTAATTTCATTAAAAAATATGTGAGAAGTGTAAAACTTTAAAATGTAATTTCATTAAAAAATACGTGAGAAGTGTAAAAGAGATTAAGCATAGAAAGATATATCAAAATGTGCTAGGACAAAGTTTTCTTTCTTGCTCGTTTTTGCTCCAAATTACACCGTTTTTGCTACTTTTTCTCCAAAACTCCATTTTTTATACATAAAACAAAAAATATACAAAATCCCTTTCTTTAAAGTGCAATATCATTGAAAATCACCAAATATAGGCATTAAAAGCATATGAAGAATTGAACCTTTTTAGGTGTATCACACCTCAAGCTATGTATCTATCCTAAAAGATAAAACACAAGTCTTGAGGGTGAGTCTCAATCAAATAAACTAAAGAATATATGACATCTGTTAGGTCTACGAAACCATTTTTATTATAGGCCGATAAGTTCCCCTATAGCCGATAAGTTCCCCTATTTAATATGGAAAATTAAATAGGGTTTATATTAAGTTGGGTTTTTGAATGTTTTCTATAAAGGTAAGCCCTTATAGTTAATTACATCTTAGATAACCAATGTCACCTAAGAAAACTCTTGATAAAAATTAGGGGATATTGTTTTTAAAGATGTAATAGGAATAGGACTTTTCAACAAGAACAGGCAAAGAGGTGTGAAATGAGAATGACTCAACTTTAGAAAAGTTATTTCTTAAATCCAAAAGAAGAAGAACTAGGAGATGTACGGATCCTGGGGAGAACCACAGTGAATTCTCAAGCTATCCTATGGTTTGACTTCAATTTAGAAGAGAAATATTTAAATGTTTCATCCTACTAATTTTATTAATTAGAGCTTACATTCGTGCGAAACGATCACACAAATAGTCTGGAAGATGTGAGGATTTAGGTCATGACGAACGACAACCTCAGAATCCTAAAGTAGGTTAGGCTTAAATTATATAGCAGAGCTATACAGAAGGAAAAATTGAGGATTTATGTCGCACTAGGAGAACAACGTCGAAGTCCTATGGTAAAGAATAATTTAGCTGGTGTAGACATGTTTTGTTGTTGAAGATGGTCGTGCTGCCCACGATGCTAGCTCAGAGCTCCTCATCGTAGCAAGTTTAAGTTTTTTAATGTGTCAAATCATGATGTTAAATCTAATGTTTCCTAAGGTTATGTTTATTTAAATATTATGGGGAATGTTAAAGTTGATTAGGGCAACACCGGTTATGATCCTATGGTTCCATGTTCTGGCACCACTACTTTTCTTCAGATTCACTTTGTCCAAATGAATTTACTAAACTCAACTTAATGAGTTCCATACTTTCATTTAAACTGTGGGAAATCTGTTAGCAATCATAGGTTTCCTCCTTTGAGGGATTCCCAATTACCCGATAGAGACGTTTTAATTTAGTTGCAATTTTTGTTTTATTTTGTTTGTGATTAAATTTTGAGTCGTCTTATATTTTGACTATTTTGGTGGTGAATTTTATCTTGTTTAATTTTTTTTAGTTTTGTTTTTGACATGCAAGGTGACTTTAAGCATTCAAGCAAGAAACAAGAGGTACGAAAAAGTAAAATCAATAACATAAAAAGCAATAACATAAAAGCCTACCTGTCGATTCTTCCCGTTCCTCCACCTGAAGTAGATGAAGGTATAGCTACCAAACCCCAAGTTATGAATTTTTTGAGTCTCAGAAGATCATAGTGGATGATTTTAGAATAAAACATAACAAGTTTAATTTGCCCTTCAAAATATTCAAGAGATTTCAATGTGCTCGGAGCATGACCTTGAATCTCTTTGAAAATTTCTTAAAATACTTCGAGTTCATTTTGAACTTATTATATCATTTTATTAAGTATCCAAGGTTAAGCTAATGTTATCCCATTGCTCAGTGAAACTTTATGTTTTATTTGTCCCAAGGCTAGGACACTCAATTAATCAATTGATATTTCATTTAAGAGTTATATGGGTGGGTGCCCCTAAGGCAAATTTAAGTAAGTAATGGTTTTGGTTTCCATAGTTAAAATTGGGCTTGTAGTGTAAAAAATTGTTAATCATCAATCATGTTATCTTCTAAGTCCAATCAAATGAATCAAATGAGTTTAAATGTCAAGCCTAGGTCACTACCAAGCCTTGAACAATCACAGTTGGTGAAATGGTAACATAGCAGAATTTTGATTTAAATGCCATGCATTCTTATTGAAAGATCACATTGTCATCAATTATGGGCTTAAAATTAATGAAATATTATCTTTCTAACTCGAACCCATCACTTGAGAATCATTTAATTTTGATTGACTTCCAAGCCATGATAATTA
The DNA here is from genome assembly GCF_001263595.1 of Phalaenopsis equestris. Taxonomy (NCBI): domain Eukaryota; kingdom Viridiplantae; phylum Streptophyta; class Magnoliopsida; order Asparagales; family Orchidaceae; genus Phalaenopsis; species Phalaenopsis equestris. The sequence goes on from NW_018165220.1 coordinate 110,414, forward strand.
AGGAAATCTCAATTTTGTTCTTATTATAGAAAAGGTGGTAAGTGAATTAATTTTGTTCTTATCATCCAAACATGTTCATTAAGATCGAAATTACCCATCTTCCCTTTGATTAATCCTAAATCTTGATTGAGGCACCAAAATCTAAAGTTACTCTTTTGCCTTTGGGGCCCTTCACCTCATAACTCATTAATCAAAATTCAAATGACTTTGAAAAATTTTTAGTGTCCTATTCATGGGCGAATTAAAACATCTGAGGAGAAAATGTGGATTTCAAAATTTAATTTAATTAATTTTGTTCTTATCATCCAAACACGTTCATTAAGATCAAAATTACCCATCTTCCCTTTGATTAATCCTAAATCTTGATTGAGGCACCAAAATCTAAAGTTACTCTTTTGCCTTTGGGGCCCTTCACCTCATAACTCATTAATCAAAATTCAAATGACTTTGAAAAATTTTTAGTGTCCTATTCATGGGCGAATTAAAACATCTGAGGAGAAAATGTGGATTTCAAAATTTAATTTAATTTAAGTAATTATTTAAATTTAAAAAGTAGCATTTTCAAAATTGATTTACTTAACTATTCAAAATAAAGTTTTTATTTATGAGAAAATTATTAGAAGTCCCCTTAGGTCAGAGAAACACTTAGACAAAATTTCATGATTTTTTTGAATTAAATCTCTATCATTATTATTTGATTATGAATTAATCTTAATGATTTAATTAAATGTAAAATAATGTTTTAATTACAAAAAATTATCTTTATATTTTTATTATACCTCTCTGAGTTCAGAAAGCTCGGAGAAATAAATTTTTGTATTTTAAAGATTTTTATTGTATTTATTATAATTATTTTCGTGGGAAAATAAGAAAAATTCATTTTTAAGCTTTTAAACATTTATTTTTAACTTTAAAAAATTAGGAAAAATATCCTAATGAGTTTTAAGTGATTAGGGAACAATTAGACATATTTTAAAAATATTTTGGTATTTTTGGGATTTTTAATTATTTATTTTTAATTATTTTAACTTCAAAAAAATAAAGCTCAAAAATAAGTTTTATTTTTTCTTTAGTGCCCATGATCACAAGGAACTCAAAAAAACACTTTTCATAGTTTTCCCAAGTGTATTTAGTTTAATATATTTTTTTTTGTACAAAAATACAAGGTTTCTTAGAAAATCAATTTTAGTGCTCAAGCATAGTCAAATAAATTTTAAATTTTTACAGTGGGTAAATATGATTTTTATACACAGTGTGGAATTGCTTTTGATAATTTTTTTTATAGTTTTTAATTTACCTAAATTAAAACAAGATATATACATTTAATTAAATATAGAAATGTACAAAATAATTCAAATCATCATGACAATTTTTCTAAGCTTCTCTGACCATAGGAAACCTACTAAAATTATTCATATATATTTCCAAGTGGTATTTTAATTTATATAATTAAAATAAGTCAAAATAGTCATCCTAACTTGAAAATTAAGGTTAGAAGCATAGAGTTGCCCTTTGACCTTGAAAAAATTAGAGAACATCCCCTTTGTCACAAGGAATGAACCCCAAAAGTTTCAAGCCTTGGTGACCAATGCTTGTGGCAAGCAATGCTTGATCATAATTAACTAAAATACTCCAGAGAGTGTTTAATTCATTAGAAATGAGAGAGTAAATAAATAATTTTTATTTTTAGTCCACATTATCTCTTCTATTCACTGAGTAAGAGGGTATTTTTATTTTATTTTAATGATTTTTTACACAAAGATATGATTTTTCAAAGTTCTGGTATTTATTTAAATCAAGAAATTCCTAATTTTCTATTTATCTCAGTCAACACCACATAAACGTGTGACGTCTTCGAAGCTCATATGGCGGTGTTACCGTCTAAGTCAGCGGCCACGGGTCCCGCTGTTCACGGTTCAGTTCTTCGTCCGACCTGATCTTGTCCGCCCGTCTGATACACGCTCGATCAAACGACCCTCCATCATTGTCTCTGATGAACCAAACCCGTGAGCCGTTAAACTTCTAGACCTAAGATCTCGCTCGATACTCAACCAAATCACATGAGGTTTGTTCCTACACTTTCATCTACTCAATACAAACACATGGGGTTTAAAGAGCTCAAAAGAGGGGGATTTCAATGGGGATCTTCCTCTCTTGCTCTAAGGAAGCTTAAGAGCAGTTCAATTTGAGGTTTGGGAAAGTTTTGAGAGTGGCCGAAATTTTCCCAGATTTTGAGCTCAGGTGGTAGGGAAAATGGCCAAGAGATGACTGCAATGAGCTTAAGGAGACTTGGAGGAGCTATGGGAGCAATTTGACAGAGTTTCCCAAAGGAAATTGGATTGCCCCTTTTTTTGGCCATGGAGGAAGGGTTTAAATAGAATGGCTTAGGGTGCTGCTAGGGCTTCAATTTAGGTGCAATATAGAGCTAAGGTGGAGGGCTGCCAAATGCTAAAGGAAAATCAAGGCTATGCACATTGGATGGGTGTAATGGGTTTTGATTCAAGGATAATGGCTCTTGGTTTTAGGGTTTTCCAGCCAATAGGTTGATCGACAGAGACAGGGGTAGTGGCGAGAGAAGTCAGGGTGATTAACCCCTAATGGTTTGGTATGATGGCAAGGAATTCTTGGTTTAGGGCCAAAAAAGGATAAAATCCTCTAAATTAAGAGACCATTGGTCCATGGCTTTCGTAGGGTGGGCTAGATGGGTCTAGCCTGGTCACTATGATCTATTTGGTGGCTGTGGTGTCATTAATTTGGTCACTTAGGCATGACTTAGTCAATTTTGGTCCATGGGTTCAATTTGGGTCAAATTATCTTGAAGTTGGGTTTGGGTTAGGCTAGCAATGACATTAAGCCCAATTGATTGATCAATATTGCGTGGATTATTTTTATGAGGGTTTTATAAAAGATTTGGAGTGATTTTGAATTGATTTGGAGGTTCAATTTGAGGGATTTTGGGCATTTGATCAATTTGGGGATGTTGGGTTAGACTTGGGTTTAGGTTGGGCTAGATTTGGGCTAAGTCCAAATGAAGAGTTCAAAATGGTCTAGGGGAATGTCATGAAGAGTTCTCAGTAATAATTTGGTGCTAATTTTGGGGTTTGGTCATTTAATTTAATGGAACTTGAGCAAATGGTTAAATTGGGCAAATTTGGGAATTTTGGATTTGGGTTGAAAGGCACATGGTTAAATTGGGGCAAATTTGGGAATTTTTGGATTTGGGTTGAAATTGAGAGAAATTGAAGCTTGACCAAGGGCAATTGAGGTTTCAATTTGGTTTATACAAATTTTTCAAAGAGTTTATGATGCATAATTGGGGCAATTGGAAAGATTTGGGGGTTCAATTGAGTGGGATTTTTGTTTAGGCCAAATTGGGGCTTTTTTTGATTTGGGTTGAAATTGGACTCAAATGTGGATCAATTGGACTTGGATTTGGTTTTGGACTTGGATTTGGTTTCAATTGGACTTGGATTTGGTTTAAACTGAGTTTGATCATGATGGATTTGATTTTAGAATTGAAATTGGTGAAAATTGGAAGCAAATTGGTGGACATTTGGGGTGAATTGAGGTAATTGAGCCTTAAAAGGCAATTTGGGGCTTTTGGTCAAAATGGGTTAAATTAATCAAATTTGGTTTGATTGAAGGGTTCAAATTGGTTTTGGGGACATTTGAAATAATTTTAAGGGTTTTGGAAAAGTTTGGGCTACCAAGGGTATTTTTGTAATTTTGGCAAATTTGGGGGTATTTTTATAATTTTGAAAATTTTGGGAGCTTTTGGGCAACTTGGGTAGTTTAAAATGGTTTGAGATGATTTTTTGACAAACTTATTAAGTTTGGGTGAAAATGAGAATTTTGGTCAAATTTGGGGTTTAGGGGTGTTTTGGCAAATTGGGTAGATTTGGGGGCAAAAAGGCTAAGTTTGGTATTTTGTGAAATTGAGGTGCCAACCATCCTATTTGAAAACCACCTCATTTTTGGCATGGACCAATGGAATCTCTATTTGGGTCCTCTACGTACTGGTCTGGACTAGACCCTAGCATAGGGCTGGTGGGTCTAGGGGATCATCTACATGAGTCTCCCAAAAGCAAAAGCTCAAGGGATCAATGTCATCAAGCTTGGGTTTAGGGTCATGAGTGAATGTGAGTTAAAGTGAGTGAAAGTGTATGAACTAACTCTATAATAACACCCAGAATGTTGACCCTAAGGCCAAACATTCCTATGGAGACTTCCCTTGAGCTCCCCCATATTGTTCTCACCTACCAAGTGCTAAAGGCCAGGACCAATATGTGGAACTTCAAGTTGAGCAAAGAAAAGTTTATAATTTATAATGGTCAGGGTTCCTTTTCTAGTTCTCTAGGAGTAGTCAACAGAAAAGTCCTATGGCTAGACCCTAGGCTATTAAAGAGGAAAGAGCTAGACCTCAACCAAAAGTGAGGTCAACAAGTAAACATAAGCACAAATACAAACTTTGGTTGCCTCCCAAGAAGCATTAAGTCTAACTTCATCAGCTCGATGATAGATATTTACTAAGGATGACCCAACATTAAAAGCTCATTTATCAAAGGTCTCTTGATACTGCTTCCAGGTGCACTCACACTCCAGGGGTTCACACAATTGTATGTGTCATATCAGAAATATCAAATTTTTTAGTCCATAATTTTGATCCCATAGGGAATGAAAGAATTAGACTTAAGAATGGTTCTAGCCTACTAATTGGGTTCCTAGTCTGAAATTTAGATTAGGTTAAAGTCCTTCAAACTAATCCTATATTATCTAAAGTGAGTGTAAAGTATAAATCATATAGAAATCCTACTTAAATATGTGTTGATTTGATGAATGTCAGGTTCTAAAGCTACCCTCCCTTGTAATGATGTAGGTGGAGTGTAGGAAATATAAAGTGCAAATTGTAAATATGGCTAGTGACAAATAGACTCTCTTATTTATACTCTTTCGAGTGCATAAAGAAGGCTGATTAAAATGACTTTAATTCCTTAATTCTCATTTTGAACCAATTACAGAATATTTCTCTATTATTTGCATCTCACTACGAAGCATATCTACATATACTCCATAATTCAATTTGACTAACCTACTTGATTCTACCATAGCTCTCAAGAGTCATTACCGTTCACAACACATTTTAATATTTCACTTGGCTGGAATGAAAAGATAACTAAGATATGAAGGTTAATCATCATATTAAGTAATTAAAAGCGCAATTTCATAGCACTTAACGCACTTAACATTCCTACACATCTTACTTAATTATCACAACTTAAGGTAAAGAGTACTACTTAGAAAGCATGAAGAACATACCACATAATTTTATTTAAAAATAAAAGAATTCCACTAAGTTATGTTTTCAAAGAAATACAGTAAATGAAATACACAATCACTTTTCTTCCTCTCCTTCACAACTGAAGATGCTCCACCATATGCTTGTCTTACTGATGCTTCTGAAGTCTTTCCAATCCTTAACTTATAAAGAAGAAGAAGGAACATAACTCTACAACCCACATTGCCTTCTCCTCACTTTACCACTAAATTCTCCCCAAAATACTCACTTTAAACTTGGCTTTCATCAATCCTAGACCTATCAACATCATTCCATTAACATCCTACATAAGTCCCTAGTACGTACACATTTATAAGCTCGCTTCAAAGCACAAGAGACCACTCCATAACCTTCTATCAACTCCCTATGATAAGCTCCTGAACTGCTCAAAACTACCTCAGGTAGTTGCTGGCACCTAAGTGACCAGAGGCTGGCACCTTGACATCAGTTTCCCAGTTTGCTGAAGAGTACATAGGTGCCTTGGTGCTCAATGGTGTGATGCCTAGATTCCAGTCTCGAGGTACCTTAGCTCCAACTTGGTGGCGCCTAAGCGCCTGATCGACCTTAAAATTACTTATTTTTGTACACATTTTATGCTCAATTATTAAGGATTCTAAGCTTTAATGAAAGGTAGTTTTATTTTTTTGGTTGCTGGTGCAAGAAAAAGAATTTAAGAGTAAAACAGAGTAAAAATACATCAAAAAGGAGCAAAATCAACTAAACTAAAGAAAAATACAAAACTATCCGAACTAGCACCTAGGCGCCAAGTTATGGCATCTATGTGCCAGAAGTAGAACTTGGTTGGCACTTAGATGTGATGGTTTGGGGCCTAGGTACCACAATTATTTTTTAGAAGATTTATTGAATGAGAGAGAATTTTGAAGAGATGTTTGAAGCAACCCTTGGTCATTTTCGAAGCTCATAAATAGGGATTAATTCCAAGAGGCTAGTGGGTCAGATATATAGAGTCACATAGTGTGTGAGTGTGTTAAGTGTGTGAGAAGTTTTCTTTGTGAGTTTTTGTGATTTTTGGAGTTTGTGAGTCCTGTAAGTGTTGTTGGAGTCAGAGAAGTCAAAGAACTTCAAAAGAGTGCTTGGGGGAACATTCAAGATAAGTATTTGTATCTTTTCTTTAAGTCTTGTACTTTGGATATGAGTTTTATAAATATATTTTGTTTTGTTATCCCCATGCATTTTGAGCAGTTTTCTCTCTTTCTCCTTGCAATATGAAGTAATCAAGTAAGCGATTTTGGTTTTGTTTAAAACTTCTTTTATTCTTAAAAATTTTGATGATATTTTTACCGGATCTTCACTTACTTTACAAATTGGCCACTTGTATTATTCAAACTTGTTGAGGAAACTTATAGACCCAAAAGGGCTAATATTTCTTAGCTTGTAAGTATCACATTTCACCTTGGAAAGAGGAGTGGTGATCGTCCGAAGGGGAGTGCAAATAGATAGGGAGATAAGATTTGATGAGCGTAGAATTTATTTTTCTAAAGTGGCAAGCTAGATTCTTTTATCATTTTGGTCTAAATATTGGAACTAAGGGTCACTGGTATGTCCTATAGAAAGGGCACAGCGGGTAATTTAGGAGTGAGAGACTAGAACTTACCCTGTACTACCATACAGTACTACCATACATGCCAACACCAACTTTAGATTAGTTAATGTTTGTACTACCATACATGTCAACACCAACTTTAGATTAGTTAATGTTCTATACACATCGAAAAAAGTAAAGAATATGTTTGCTCCTATTCATCACAATACCACATTTAAACTTCTAAGCATTTGAAATTCTATACTAATTATGAATTATTTTCAAGGAGAAAGTCTATTTTTATATATTTTCTAAAATCACTGCAATTACTTTTACTTACATTTGTAGAAATTAATAAACTTAATTTCTTCATTATTACTTTAAATATTTGCTGCAGTCTTAAGTAAAGTTCTCTTAAAGTTAAAATTCTTGAATTTTATTTCTTTTTGTTTAGATTTCCCTGTAGGATTGATACTGGAGTTTTTATAGAAAATCTTATATTATTTGAAACGATACTTATACTTGCATAGTTCCCCTAGTGAGAAAATTATTTCTTTAAATTTTATCATATTACATTTGTTCTTGCATAGTTCCCCTAGTGAGAAAACTATTTCTTTAAATGTTATCATATTATATTTGTTATTACTAGTCGCTAAATATAATTTGGGTCAAGTTTTTGGCATATTAAAGAACATAAATAAATACATAATTAAGGGTCAGATCATGTTTTTGGCGCTGTTGCCGTAGAAACAAAAAAAAAATGAAATATCTTTTCAGAATTTTCTTTCAAACTTTATTTTGAACTATAATATTATTAAGAAAAAGAAAAAAAACAAAATATCTTTTCTAAATTATCTTTGGAACTTTATTTGAACTGTAGGATTACTAATATATATATATATATATTATTTAGTTTTAACTTATTTCAAATTTTTGAAAATTATAAAAAAATTTCAAAATTTAAAAAATAAAATAATAATATTATTTAGATATTATTAAGCATTTTATGAATTTTACTTTTGCAAGAAAAGTTTAGGATTGCCCTATGATTTTGAATTAAAACGAACTATAAGAAGAATTCAAAAGCAAAAAATCTTCACAATTCTCAAGAAATGGCAAACACATCACAAAATAACAATGAAATTTTAACTTCTAAAAGTGAGGATCAAAATTTACAAAGACGGTTAAAAAACTATGCAAACCCAAAGGTAGATGAAATTCACTTAAGTATCCAAATCCCAGCTGTAGCAGTTAACTCATTTGAACTTAAACCTGCAATAATACAAATGATGTAAAATAATCAGTTTGGGGGAACACAAACTGAGGATCAAAATTTATATCTTGCAAGTTTTCTAGAACTTTGTTATGATGACTTATCAAATGATGCAATTAGACTTAAACTTTTTTCTTTTTCCTTAAGGATAAAGCTAAGATGTTGTTAAACTCATTAGAACCTGGATGTATTAAAAATTGGGGAGATATGACACAAATTCCTGGCTAAATACTTTCCTCTTTCAAAAACTGTTAAACTTAAAAATGATATTACTTCTTTTATTCAGTATGAAGGATTGTCAATTTATGAGGCTTGGGAACGGTTTAAGAAACTCCTTAGAAAGTGTCTACATCATGATTTATCTGACTGATTAATTATTTTAACATTTTATAATGGCTTAATAGGATCCCTTAGATCTATAATTAATGCTCCTGCTAGAGGATCTTTAATGTCAAAATCACTTGATGAAGCTCATGCCTTAATTGAAGAAATGACCACTAATAATTTTCACTGGCCCTCAAAGAGGGTAAATCCTAAAATAACGACTAGTAATCATGATAATGATACTTTTACCAACTTAGTATCTCAAGTTGCTGCAATATCTAAGAAGTTATATAATTATGTTATACATTTTTCTTAAATACCTCAAGTAAGTGAGGAAAATTTATTAGGACAAATGAATGATTCCCAATTATTAGAAACTTTACATGTGGTTGCTAATAAACTTAATAACCTATATTCTAACTTGATAACTGATCCCGACTTAATGCTTGTGCACATCATAGCAATAGTTCTGATGGTATTTTTCACTTATATTTCCTTATTTTGCAACAAAGCCAAAAACTTGATCCTGAAGAAAAATAAGAATTTAACTTTTTAATTTATATATAGTTATATTGGGATACTACGCAAGTATACGTATCGTTATCAAGTAATATAGGACTTTTTGATTAAGACCTGAATATCGAACCCATAGGGAAGATTATGCAATATGCACTTTTTAAAAAGTTTTTCTATTTTTAAAATGATAATTACTTAAACTAAAAATGATTTTTGCAGGAATTTAAAATTTAAATATTTTTGGTATTTTTGATATTTTAACGAAACAGTAACAACTTAAAAAGATAACTAAAATTTTTGTAGAAGAAAAGTACTTAATATGAAAATATATTTCTTCTTATCATGAATCAGTAATAAGTATAGGAATTATGTTGTGAAAGTATGCAAATTGTGTTGTGCCAAATAGGAGAAATAATATTCTTTACCCTTATTAGAGATGCTATAAAGAATATTGCCTAATTTAAAGTTTGAATAGTCTTGAAGACAGATTAGGTAGGGAAGATATTAGTTCTCACTCTAGAGTTCCCTCTTCTCCCTCCACCTTGGAGGCTAACATTCTTGTATCATAACCTAAAACAATAAAGTACATTATCATTTATACAACCTCATGTGATTTTTTCCAATTGTTGACTGAGACAATACCAGCCCGGTTTTTACTTGTTCCCATCTTTTATCGGAGTAATAATCTAGGGTTAGTGACAATCAATAAGTTAGATCAACTTTGTAAATATATCA
>NW_018165220.1:120187-127293 GCF_001263595.1 Phalaenopsis equestris
CATCCAAAACTTAATTACTTATCATTTTAAGAAGAAAGATAAAGAAAACTACTCAGAATCAATGAAGAAAATAAAACCACACTTTAGTTTAAAAGAAGAAATCATTGTCAAACCAATAACAAGTCTCAATTAAAATCAAAAGTAGTCTATAACAAAAAGATAATCTCAAGTCCTCCACCAACTCTTGAAGTTCCTTTGAATCTCTTCTCTTTTAAAATCACTCAAAACAAAATAACAAAAAGGATAAAGTAAAAAAAAAGTGGTTCCTGAAAATCTCTCCGAACTAACTCCCCAGAAAAGAACTTTCAAAACTTGCCAATATTTTCAGGACTCTTTTTTATGTCCTCTCTTCTTTATTTTATAGTTTTCCAAGAGGTGCCTTGGGATCTCTTCAAAATGTTTCTTGATTCAATGTATTTTCCCAAGAGATGCATCCATTAGAAACTCTAAACTCTACTTTGCTCAATTTGAAGTTCTATATACTGGTTCTAACCTCTAGTACTTAGTAGGTGGGGCCACTATAGGGGAGCTCAAGGAGAGTTCTCAATCCTCTGGGTGTTGGTCTTGAGCTGGTTCATACACTATCACTCACTTGCACATTACATCCCACTCACTACCTTGAACCCAAACTTGTTAACTTTGATCCCACGATCTTTTGAGAGACTCATGTAGATGGTCCCCTAGAACTACTAGCCCTAGGCTAGGGTTTAGATAGGACCAGTACATAGAGGACCTAAATGGACACTTCATTCGTTCATAGCTCAAATAGGGAGGTTGGCACCTCAATTTTACCAAAATACCTAACTTAGCCTTTTGCGCCCCAAATCTACCCAATTTACCAAAACACCCAAATTACTTAAACACCCCCAAACCCTAAGTTTGGCCAACATTCCCAATTTCACCCAAAATACCCAATTTTTTTCAAAAATCATTTCAACCCATTTGAAACCACCCAAATTGCACAAAACCTCCTCAAATTGCCAAAATTACTAAAATATCCCTCAAATTGCCAAAATTACCAAAATACCCTTGGTGGCCCAAACTCTACCAAAACCCCCAAAATCACTTCAAATGTCCCCAAAATCAATTTGGACCCTTCAATTGAATCCAAGTTGACAAAGACCCTTCAAATCAATTTGGACCCTTCAATTGAATCCAAGTTGACAAATTTGACCCATTTTGACAAAAAGCCCCTAATTGCCCTTAAAGGCCCAATTACCCTAATTCACCCCAGATGTCCACCAATCTGATCCCATTCTTCTCCAATTTCAATTCTAAACTCACATGCATCATGAAAAAACTCAATTCAAATCAAATTCAAGCTCAATTGACCCACATTGGAATCCAATTTCAACCCAGATCAAAAAGCCCCAATTTTAACCAAAATCAAAATCTCGCTCAATTGAACCCCAAATCTATCCAATTGCCTCAATTTTGCATCATAAAATATTCAAAACAATTACACATACCAAATTGAACCTTAAATTTGTCTTATTCAAGCCCCAATTTTACTCAAAACCAACTTGGACCAAAACCCTCAATTTTGCCCCAATTTAGCCATGTTTCCAAATGTCACCAAATTCAATGCCCAAATCTCAAAATTGACACACAATTAATGTTATGAACTCTTCATAACATCCCAATAGAATATTTTAAACCCTCAATTTAAAATTATCCCAACTCTAGCCTAACATAAACTGAAGTCTAACCCATTAACCCCAAATTGACCAAGTGGCCAAAATCCTTCAAATTGACCTTCCAAATCAATTCAAAATCACTCCAAATCTTTTCTAAGCTCTTTAAGAAAATCATCTAAACCATTTTTCTCAAACAATTGAGTTCAATTTCTTGTCTATCCCAACCCTAACCCAACTTCAAGCCAATTTGACCCAAATTGAACCCAAACACCAAAATTGACCAAGCCATGATAAATTGATCAAGCCAAAGCTTCTACAGCCAACTTTTGATAACTTGATGAAGCCAAAGCTTCTACAGCCAACTTTTGGACCTTAGTGACCATGCTAGACTCACCCAACCCACCCTAGAAGAGATATGGACCAATGGTCCCTTGATGTAAGGGATCTTATCCTTTTTAAGGTCTAAACCAAAATATACTTGTCATCATTCCATACCATTGGGACTTAAGCATAATTAAACCTCCCCCTGGCTCACCTGGTTGCCTGATCACCTCCTCTACTCTGGCCAGCCACCCTAGTCATGTAAAACTTCCAAAATTGAGAGCCCCCATGCCTCCATCAAAACCTAAACTCACCCATCTCAACTGGCCAATTCTAATTGGCTTTGACACCTTTAAACCCTCCACATAAGCATTATTTTGCACGCACTAATTGGCCCTGACAGCCACCCTAAGCCATCTTTTTTAAAACTATCTCCCATGGAAAAAAGATAAGACAAGCCAATTTCCTTGGGAAAATCTGTCAAATTGCTTCCAGAGCTCCTCTAAGACTCTCTAAGCTTATTGCAACCATCTCCTGAAAATTTTCCCCACCACCTGAGCCTAATTTTTGACCTCAAAATCAGGAAAAATTTTGACCATCCTCCAAACTTCCCCAAACTTCAAATTGAACTGCTCTTGAGTTTTTCCAAAGCAAGAGAGGAAGATTCTGATTGAAATCCCCCTCTGTTCAGCTCTCCGAACCACTCATAGACCAAAGCCACATCCCATTTCACTGAACTTCTACTTGGATCTTACGCTAGAGGAAACCAACACATCCAAGAGTTTCATTGGACTCCACTGAAGCTTACACAAGAATTTGATTGAGGCCTCCCCTCTCAGACAAAGGTATAGGCCATTAACCCTAATCTTGAGCTGAGTTTTCACCAAATGTGAAGTGAAGTTTGATTTCATAGCATTGTAACCATATGGATGTGTTTGTCTTGAGAAGATGAAGGTGTAAGACCAAACCCCATGTGTTTTGGTTGAGTATTGAGCGAGATCTTAGGTCTAGAAGTTTAACAGATCATGGGTTTGGTTCATCGGGGACGATGACGGAGGATCGCCCTATCATGTGTGTATCGGAGAAACAAACGAGATCAAGCCAGGCAAGGAAACAAATCGTGAACTGCGGGATGCGTGGCTACTGAGTCAGATGGGGACATCGAATCAAGAGAAGCCTCATGGAGCTTCGGAGTCGTCGCGCGTTTACATGGCGCTGACCGGGATGAATAGAAAATTAAGGATTTTTATGATTTAAATAAATATCAGATCTTTAAAAAATCATAAATTTTCCTAGAAAAATCATAAAAATAAATTAAAAATAACTTCTTGCTTAGTGAATAGAGGAGAATAATGTGGTCGAAAAATAAAAATTATTTTCTTACTCTTTGATTTTTAATTAATTAAATATTCTCTATGGTATTTCAATTCATTATGGCTAAGCATTGCTCACCATGTCTTGAAATTTTGAGGGCTTGTTCTTCATGAAGAGGCTATATTCTCGAATGTTTTCAAGGTCAGAGGACATCTCTATGCTCCTAACTCTAATTTTCAAGCTAAGATGACTCTTTTGGCTTAAATTAATTATGTAAATTGAAATATTACTTGAAAAAATTATGGATAAACTTTAGTAAGTTTTTTGTAGTCAGAGAAGTCTAAGAAAAATATCATGAGAGTTTGAATAATTTTGTAAATTTCTATATTTGATTAAGTGCATGTATCTTGTATTAATTTATGTAAATTAAATATTAATAAAAAAATCAACAAAATTAATTCCATATTTTGTTTAAAAATCATGTTAACCCACTGTAAAAATTTGAAAATTATTTGATTAAGTTAAGTACTAAAGTTGATTTTCTAAGAAAATATTGTATTTTTGTAGAAAAATAATTATATTAAATTAAATGCAATTAGAAAAATTATGAAAAGTGGTTTTTTGAGTTCCTTATGATCACGAGCACTTAGGAAAAATAAAATTCATTTTTGATAAAGTACTTGATTTTTGGCCTATATTTTGAATTAAAAATAATTAAAAAGTGTTAAAAATTTCAAAAATAAAAAATATTTTAAAACTTTCCTAATGGTTTCCTGATCACTTGGGACCCATTAAAATATTTTTCCCAACTTTTCTAAGTTAAAAATAAATTTATAAAGGCTTAAAATGTATTCTCCTATTCTTCTCATTAAAATAATTACAATAAATAAATTAAAAATTATAAAAATATGAAATTTATTTATCCGAGTTCTTTAAACTCAGAGAGGTTTAATAAAAATATAAAAAGTAATTTTTGTATATAAGACACATTTCCTATTTAATTAAATCACTAAAAAATTATAAATAATTATAAAATTAATTTAAAATTTTGATTCAAAAAATTATGGTATTTTGGCTAAGTGTACTCTCATACCTAAGGAAACCTCTAATACTTTTCCCATAAACCAAGGGCTTTTGATCATTTAAATAAAAAAAAGAAAAATCCTATTTTCTATTTTAAAAAATTATTTTTTTAAAATAATTATTTAAATTAAAATCTAAAAAATCACATTTTTCTCCTCTGATGTTTTAATTACCCTATGGGTAGAGTACTCTAAAAATCTCTTAAGTCACTTGAATTATGCTTCATGAGTTATGAGGTGAAGAGCCTCAAGGGTAAAGTCGTCATTCTGGATTGTGGTCCCTTAATAAAAAATTAGAATTAATCAAGGGGAAATGGGCAATTTTTATCCTAAACATGTCTGGATGATTGAAACAAAATGGGTAAATAGTAGAAACCAACTTGCCACCACTCCATGATAAGAATAAAATTATAAATTTTCTAAATTATCAGATTTGGAAGTTGCGCAAAATCAAATGATTTCCAAGTGGTGGGCTTAAGCTAAGGAGATGATGTTTCACGTATGATTAAGTCCACAATTGATGATGATCTGACTTCTTTTAATCAAAATCCAAATCACTTAAATTAAAATTTTAATATTTGCTAATCTTCCTCCCATTAGACTTATTAAAGGGTTTGGTAGTGATCTAGGCTTGATATTTATTTCATTTGATGGGATTTAGAGGATAACATGGTTGATGATTAGCATTACAAGCCCAACTTTAGTGGTGGGTACAAAGGTCTTTAATGACTGAAACTTGCCTTAGGGGCTTTTACCTACATAAATTTTTAGTGAAACATCAACTGATTAATTGGGTACCCTGTCCTCGGGACAATTAAAATGTCAAAGTTCACTGAGTAATAGGGTAATATTAATTTGGTCTGGGATGATTTATGGAACAATACGATAAGTTCAGAATGAACTCGAAAATTTTAAGAGATCTTCAAAGCACTCTGGGGTCATCCCCTGAGTACTTTAAAATCTCTTGAATATTCTGAAGGACAAATTGAACTTGCTATATTTTGTTATAGAATCATCCATTAAGATCTTTCGGGATTCAATAAGTCATAACTTGGTGTTTGTTAGTTACACCATCAACAATTCTTATTTTAGCTTTTCTACAATATTATAACTGCCTAGTTGAGTACTTTCCTTTACTTGCAAACCAAAATAACTTTTCAAAAATTAATCAACATTTTTTAAAAATTAAAATAAATTGTTTCAAAGGTAACCATAAATCCTTTAAAATTTCAATAAACTTAAAACATCCTTTTCAATTTATGGGAGTCCCTCGGAGGAGGTAACCCACGGTTGTTAACGAGATCTCCCTGGTTTAAATGGGTTTCACTATTTGTTTGAGCTAAGTAAGTTTAAAAGAAAATAGTGATACCAGAATGAGGGAACCATGAGATCCTAATCAGTGGCGCTCTAATAAACTTTAACGCTCCCATAATATTCAAATGATCTTAGGAAACACTTGATTTGACATCATGACTTGACACATTAAGAAACTTAAACTCGCCACGACGAGGAGCTTGGAGCTAGCATTGTGGGTAGTACGACCATCTTTAACAGCAAAACATGTCTAGACAAGCTAAACCATTCCTTAGAATTAAATAACAATCCATAGGATTTTAAGGTTGTTCGCCCAATGCGACACAAATCCTCAACTTATCTTTAGGCCTTTGTATAGCCTTGCTATATTATTTAAGCTCTAACCTGTTTTGGGATTCTGAGGTTGTCGTTCGTCACGACCTAAATCCTCACATCTTCCAGGCTATTTGTGTGATCGTTTCACATGAATGTTTGCCCTAATTAATAAAATTGGCAGGATGAAACATTCAAATATTTCTTCTAGGAATTGTAACCTAGTCATAGGGTAGACTGAGAAGTCACCGAGGTTCTCCTCAGGATCTGTGACATCCCCTAGTTCTTCTTCCTTTGGATTCTAAAAATAAAATGTTCCAAATTTGAGCCATTCCCATTTCACACCTCTTTGTACGATCTCGTTGAAAAGTCCTATCCTTTGTACTTCTTGAAGATAATATCCCTTGATTCTTATCAAGAGTTTTCTTAGGTGACTTCAGTTGTCTAAGATGTAATTAACTATAAGGACTTGCTTATAAGAAGCTTTTCCGAACCTAGCTTAATAAAAATCCTATTTAATTTTTTATATTAAATAGGGGAACTTGTCGGCTTATAATAAAATGGTTTTGCAGACCAAACAGATGTTATATATTTCTTTGTTTATTTGATGTTTATTTGATTGAGCCTGATTGAGCCTCACAGTCAAGCCATGTGTCTATCTTTCGAGATGGATACATAGCTTAAGGTATGACGCTTTTTCATTTAAACTATGAAAGATATGTGATCAGTTTGATGTTATATTTTTCTAAAATTATATATATATATGTAAATTAAATGTCCCTTTGAAGCGAGCGACGGGATTCTGATTCCGATGACTGATAGCTTCCACAAGACTACCCCCTAAAATTATGTCGATAGCTTCTGGATACTTCGCTGGGGATGAGCTTTTATATCCATTTGAATCAGGGAAAATTATGTTCATACACCGATAATGTGTTCATGTTCCTTATGTACCAAATTATCTTTCTTCCATCGACATGCTTCACCCATTTCTTTCTTGAGTAAGTACATATTATGTTCATACACCGGTA
The DNA here is from genome assembly GCF_001263595.1 of Phalaenopsis equestris. Taxonomy (NCBI): domain Eukaryota; kingdom Viridiplantae; phylum Streptophyta; class Magnoliopsida; order Asparagales; family Orchidaceae; genus Phalaenopsis; species Phalaenopsis equestris. The sequence continues at coordinate 127,199 of NW_018165220.1, forward strand.
ATGTGTTCATGTTCCTTATGGACCAAATTACCTTTCTTTCATCGACATGCTTCACCCATCTCTTTCTTGAGTAAGTACAGTCAACTCTTTTAGAC
>NW_018165220.1:127393-129317 GCF_001263595.1 Phalaenopsis equestris
CGGACCCCCAATATGTGTATTCGTTGACTAATTTTTCCTGAGCAATATGCGTTGTAAAGTTGGTCCCGCATTGGGTCCTAAGACTTTACTTTCCCTTTTGTCTCTTTTCGGATTTAGTTTGCTATTTTTCAAATTAAATCGAATTGTGACGTGTTGTGCTTACTTTTTCACTTTTTAACCAAATTATGTTTACTAAATTTTAAAATCTTCACAAACTAAAAATTAAATAAAGACTTGCCCAGTCTACAAAGAGACCTTTGTTAACTTTTAGTGTTCGCACTAGAGTTACAAGGCATTGGCCAAAAAATTAACCCCAGAGCTTTCTTTTTGAAGTTGCTGTAATGGCATTCCCTACGCTCACTTTCTCTTGCAACTTATCGACGAGCCGCGATGCTCGCAATGTCGCTCCCACTATCAAGTTTGAAGCGGGATTCGATGAACTAGAATTCGTGCTCAGAAAGGCTCCCTTCTTCACAATGAAAGTTGCCGCTTCAGAAGTTTAGGAGCCATCTGCTGAGTTCAACCTAAACTGTCCCTAGGATTTCCCTTCTTACAAGAAGGTGAAGACTATTACCCAACACCTGCTAAGCCTGTTGTTTCTGTTTCTGCTAAGGAAAAGAGGTTATGATCATTGAAGAAATAACAAAAGGATTCACCGTCCCGTCGTCAGTTTTTGAAATTGGTTCAAGTTTGAGAACTGCGCCATTAACTCGGTCACAAAGAATAAACTGCAGCTGAAAGGTCCAAAAAGCTGCTAAAGCCCAGATTTCTGAAGAGGTGTCTTTTGATGAAATTCCTCATCAGGAGGAACTAGGATTGCTAGAGACCTATTAGCTTCTGCGAGGGAGTAGGTTCCATCCCCTAATGGACAGCAATGGGTACGAAAGTGTCCAAAAGATTGATACTACTTTACCATTACCTCATGGACATGATGGGGAGAGGAAGAAGCCCGCTATTATCACCCGAGTCAATACAATATTCTAGAGACTAACTACCAAAGAGGTTTGTTCAGTTAGTGAATTACTTAAATGAGTGGGATGTGCAGTATCCCCTCACATGAAGAGAGAAATTCTAAGAGAAGTCAAATCTGCTAGACGATATCAAAGAGCAATTGAAATTTTGCCTGCTCGCATTCCCGTCAGATTCTGCCTGGGAAGCAGAGTTGATACTACCGTCATCACCACCGATTCTACTGTCGCTGTTCCAAGACCAGTAGGTCGTCGACCGGTTAAGTCACGTATGGGTCCGAAAATTTTACCAGTTACCATTCATAAGGATGTTTCTAAAGTTTCGAAGGAAAATATGAAGAAGTTAACCAGAATTGTATCTGGTATGCACCATTAGGAGCATACTTCTCTCTGATATGTCTATGCCTCTGTTGAGACACCCCGTCTCAAAACGTCACCATCAAAGAAAAAGGTATGGGTACCTAAAGTTGTCGTACCAATACAGTTTAGCAGTTTAGTGAGCCCGTAGGGAGCCCGTAGGGCAGAATTGAGGAATGAAGCAAGGCTCTGAAGTATCCCACATCGTCGCAGCTATTTCTACCGAGTTGGATAAACAAGTGGAGGATGTTCAGCAGAGTCCCCCAAATCTAAAGATGATACAAGAATCAATAATTGAAGAAAAAGTTGAGGAGCTCAGGGTTGAGATTTCTGAGTAAGCCCGAGAACATGGAGTTTCCGTTGATGTGATGATGAAGATTTTGACTTTAAAGAGTATTTCGATGAAGAATTCATGGATATTCATTTCATCAAAACTAGAGTCATTACATCTAAACACGACACTCAACCTCTTGTTGAATGGATCACCGTAGATGATCTACGTAGGGCTATTGCGTAGGGGTATTCTACTAAGGGATGAGCAAATCAGCCAAATGGAGAAAATGATGAAAGAGATGGCCATTTCCATGGCTGCCCTGGCC
>NW_018165220.1:129327-141736 GCF_001263595.1 Phalaenopsis equestris
CCCATGGCTACAATTAATGGAGGTTAGCTTCTCCAGAAGTAAACCGACCAGAAATTATACACATCACTGATGAAAGGAGGGAAGTTGCCTAAATTAACAGGGATGATCAACAAAAGAAAGATTCTGTCCAAGGTGTCATACCAGAAAAAGAATTTAAACAAATGATCGAACAAGTTTGGGAGGCCTTAGCCCAATCTAAGAGTGGTGCATTGATTATAAAGGGAAGACCCTATCTAGAGGATTTTGATGTCGTACCCTACCCTAAGGGTTTTGTGTCACCGAAATTTAAGATATTTGACGGGACTGGAAATCTCAGACAATATATAGCGCATTTCTGAGCTAGTTGTGGCAATACTAGAGGTAATGAAGCCTTTCTTTTCTGTCAGTTTCTCAGCAGCTTACAACTTATCATGGATAGAATTTGATTGGTACGTTGAGTTGCCCAACTGATCAATAAAGACGTTCTTCGAATTAGAATAGTTATTTGTAAAGAGATTTGCCGGAGCACAGCATCACGTTTCTATTAGAGATCTCGTGATAGAAAAGCAAAATCCTATCAAGACTTTATTCGATTATATCTTGAGGTGGAGAAACCTTAGCATGAAATGTGAGCCTCAGGTACAAAAATATCATGCAATTGATATTCTACTCAAAAGCATCCATGGGTCAATAGATTTCATGCTTAAAGGACCCACCATCAAGTCCTTCAAGGAGCTACTCAGCAAAGCTAGCAATCTACAAGAAGAATTTAAGCATGTGGAATCTCATGAGAAAGCTGAGAAGTCTAGGACAACCAAGATATTCTAGGAAAAGTTCGGAACAGTGGGAACAGTGGATAAGGGAAAGCTGCCAATGAAGATTCAAGCAGAGTATTCTCATGAAAATTCCCAACAATCGTCACAACATACTCAATAACAAAAAACACAGTAGTATGGCAAGTCTAGCCAGCAGTCACATCAGGGAGGACCATACCAAGCAGAGGGTAGAACAGGTCCAACTCTTTCAGAACAAAAGAAAGCAGTATATTCTTTCATAAATGATGCTGCATCCAAAATGTTCAGAAGTCTAATGAAGAAGCCTGAGTTAAAATTGATAGATGTAAAGAAACCTAAGGAAGTCGACAAGAAAGATCAGCCTGATTGTTGCTCATACCACAAATTTCTTGGACATAATTTAGAGGAATGTTTCGTTTTTAAGAATTGGCTCGAGAGGAATTTTAAAGAAGGAAATATAACAATCCCAAAGGAACATTTAAAAGAACCTGAAAAAAAATTCTGTAAATATGATTTTGGCCGAGCCAATCACTTTGATAGATCTGTATTCAAAAAAGGATGGATGGAGTACAATTTGGAGCAAATTATCCAAGAAGATACTGGATTAAATTCAGACCGCTTCAGCTCAAGCCGCCATTCAGAGTTTACAGCCTACTCATTCAAAGATGGGATATCACCAGAGAAATTGCTGCAACCAGAAGAGAAAGAGAAGAATGACGTCGTGAAGACTGATGATGTGGGGTGTAGGATAGGGGTTGTCACTGTTAGATTGGTTGTCTTGGATTCGGGGAAGAAAATCCTTGAACCCCTGACCATGTATGTTTATTTTTTTGCCCCCACCGGGAAATTATGAATACAATGATTATGATTTTGGCTACATTTTAACTGTTTCTAATGATAACGTAACTGACTTTGCTCAATCTAACTCCAATATTCACTCTCAATTTAACTCCAATATTCACTCCCAAACCGATCCACAAGACGTACTCAAGTCCTACAAACCCATTAACAAGAATGATGAGGATATTGACAACACCATTTACAATAGCATCGGGAGTGAGGAACCAATCCTTGAGTGCCATGATGCACCACTTGCTATCGACTTAGATCTCTTCGATGAAGGAGAAACACCAGAAATTTTGCCTACAACATCTCAAGAAGAAGAGATCACATAAATAAATCTAAGGAGTGGGAAAGTGTTACCCCCGAGGCCAGCTCCAGTGGACAAAGGAAAACAAGTTGTCACTTAAGAAGAGTTACCTCCTCCTCCGCTAGTGGAAGAACCACATTTCCAAGTTAAAATTGGAGGATTGTATAAAGTGGATTACACCGCGCTAGCTCATCTTAGGAGGTTTCCAGCCAAACTAAGCATTTATAATGCTCTGATCTTGTTAAAGGAGATGGGAGAGTCTCTGGTTACAACTTTACTTGACTCAGAGATTTACTTAGCTCAGTTGGCCAGCACATCCTCGGATGAAGTTTGTTCCTTAAAGGAATAGCCTGGGATAACCTTCACAGATGTTGACTAGTTGCTTGGTACTAATGACCACAACTGACCGGTCTATATCTTTTTTAACATCAACAGATTCATGTTGTCCAGAGTTTTGGTAGATCTTGGAGCATCACTCAACTTAATGAGTCTACGGACGCTATCATATGTGGATATTGAAGCTCAAGAGCTTACAACTGATAAAGTGATGTTAAGAGGATTCAACCAAATGAGAGAAAGAGCCCTTGGATCAATTACATTGCTTATGAAAGTTGGAGAGCTAGAAAAAACCACAAAATTCCATATTATCGATGAAAAGACTTACTTCAATGCTTTACTTGGATGACTATGGATTCACGAACATAATATGGTTCCCATAACATGGTTCTATCGTCTCTACACCAATGCATCAAACATTTCAAAGAAGGACAAGAACATTGCATCAAGGGAGATTTACAACCATTTTCAGTTCATGAAGTTGACATTCATGAAGACACTACCTACTATGCGTCTCCAAAGAAAATTGTCTTCTCTTGTGAGGTTGTGACAAATAAAAGTAAGGATTTAGAGGGATCACAAGAGAAAAGCCATTTAGCTCCATTTTAATGACCTTACACCACTCTTTTGCAACAAATTGGTGGGGGTTCTTTTAGTTCGCTCACCCAAGGTAAAGGGAGAGGACATGGATGGGGAAGAACTGATACAATTGCTGGATGGACTAGGTCGACCATCAACATCGACCTGGAGGAAATTCCTGATGAAGAAATCTCCGAGGAGGAAATGATGATGATAAAATAAAAGAAACCATAGTATGAGATATCCTTGGAAGATGTGGAGCAAAGCTAATGTGAGTCAATGTTTGATCGGATCAACCACTATGTGAATGTCATGACCCTTACTCTAATATACCCTCAAAAGGTCAAGAGTTTAAAGGTCAAGGAAGTTCGTAGCATTGGTTCAAATCCGATCAAGTTCTACCGTGCTTCCCCTTCTACTAATTCTAAACAACATGTAAATTTGGAAGAGGATTCTAACGAATTAATGGAATTATCTTTTGGCTACTTTTCTCCTAGTGTACAAAAGCTAATTCAACAGGGATATGTGCCAAAGCAATTGCCAAAGGATAAGCTTCCAAAGGATAAGCTACAAATTTTTGAGAAATTATGGAATGTTAAAAGTCGAACCCTCAACTTGAAAGAAGGTCTCGGATTTGGTACTGTAGGACCAGTCGATGACTCTGAATTTTGCATGGTTGTTACTAGCGGATTGGAAGAGGATTGACTAGATGTAGAGGATGACTCTCATGATTAGTTAATTGATGATGCTCCTCCAAAGTTTGAAGAAGAAATTAAGTCAACTATTGATGAATTTAAGGAGGTCAACCTCAGGACTGAAGAACAACCCTGACCAACATTTATAAGTTCTTTACTCAACAATGAAGAATCTATGGAGCTAATCAAGCTATTATCAAAGTTTAGGTATGATTTTTCCTAGAGTTATGATGAAATACCAGGGCTGTCTTTAGAGGTTGCAGTGCATAAACTTGGGGTGGACAAAGATATGACCCCAATAAAACAAGCTCCCATAAGAATTTTCCTCGAGATAGAGCAACAAGTCATTGTCGAGGTGAAGAAATTAATAGATGCTAACTTTGTAAGAGAAGAGCAATACCTGACATGGTTAACCAATATTGTACCAGTTAAGAAGAAATGGACAAATCCGTGTATGTGTCGACTTCAAGAATTTAAACAAGGCATGTCCAAGGGATTAGTTCCCATTATTGATACCAGAATTAATAATGGAAATCGCATTAGCGCATGAGATTTTCTATTTCATAGATGGGTTGTCAGGTTACAACCAAATCAAAATGGCTCTAGAGGATGCAACACTTACAGCTTTCATGACACTGATTGAGATCTTTTGCTACACAGTGATGCCATTTGGGTTAAAGAACGCTAGAATAATATATCAACAAGCTATGATGAAGATCTTTGACAACCTCATTCACAACCAAGTGGAGTGCTACGTAGATGATTTGGTCATCAAAAGCAAGCAGGAAATGGACCATTTGTATATATTGAGGACCGTGTTCGAACAATTATGATAATATAATCTCAAGATGAATGCCTTAAAGTGCGCCTTCGATGTCACCTCCGGGAAATTTCTAGGATTCATTGTTCTTCATCAGGGAATCGAGATCAACCTGGATAAGATTAAAGTTATCTTAAAAACGCCTCATCCTAAAACAATGAAACAACTAAATTCCTTTCAAGGAAAGTTGACATGTCTGAGACGCTTTATTTGTAATCTCTCAGGTAGGTGTCAGTCTTTCTTAACATTAATTAGGAAGGACGCCAAATTCGTTTGGGAAGAGAAATGCCAAAAGGCCTTTGAGGAAGTTAAGCGATATTTAATGACACCTTCTATTTTGACAACCCCTATCTTGGGAAAAATGTTGAAACTTTATACTGCGGCCTTAGACAACTCTCTCGGAGCCCTGTTGGCTCAGGTCAATGATGAAAGTAAGGAAAATACACTCTACTACTTGAGTCGCCGTCTAATACCAACAGAGGTAAAGTATACACCTATTAAGAAGCATTGTCTAGCTTTAATTTTTGCCGCCCAAAAGCTTAGGCATTACGTGCTCTCTCATAAGATTACCCTAATTTTAATAGTTAATCCATTGCAATATTTGATGACCCAACCACCACTTTTCGGACATTTAGTAAGATGGTTGATGATTCTATTGCAACTCGATATAATTTTTGTTCCCCTCCGCGCCATCAAGGGATATATTTTAGTAGATTTTCTTGCAGCACACGCACTTCAAGCTGGGTCCCCACTCAACGATGAATTGCCAGATGAGCAGATACTACAAGTAGAGTTGTCCAGTGCCTCACATTAGGAAATGTACTTCGATGGGGCTTTTTCAGCCAGAAAGGACAAAATATCAGGAACAATTATACAGGGCAAAGCAAGAATTGGTCTGATTTTCATCACGCCATATAAGAGCATGTTGAGATTCTTCTACCACTTAACAGAGCTATATAGCAACAATGAAGTAGAATATGAAGCACTAATCACTGGGTTGAAATTGGCAATCTCAATGGATATAACAGATATTGTCGTCTATGGAGACTCACATCTCGTCATCCAACAAGTTGTCGGACAATATAAAATTTTAAAGCCAAGGTGAACAGAATATCATCAGTATGCAATGAAGCTGCTTGAACAGATCCCCAATGCGACTCTCTACCGGATTCCTCGGGGAGATAATGTCTATGTCGATGCGTTAGCAAAACTTGCAAAGGAATTGACATATCCCCCAGAAGATTCCATTGAGATTATAGTACAAGGGCATCATTTTCTATCTCGAATCAATCTGGAAAATCTACATAAGCTCGAAAAAGAAGAAGGGATGATGATTGTAGTTGCTGACATCAATGAAGACTGATGCAAGCCATTGATGGAATATTTGTAAACTGGAAAGCTACCATAGGACAAGTCCGAGGCATACCACATCACGAAAAGAGCTATGCCATATGCTCTAGTGGGTGAAGTCCTCTACAGAAGATTGTTTGATCAGATGTGGCTATGCTGTCTGAGCAAAGAAAAAGCACAGAACATTACAAAGAACATGCCATATTGTATGGTGCTCACCAATCAAGACCAAAAATGAAAATTAAGATCAAGAAACTCATATATTATTAGTCAACAATGATATTCGATTGCATGGATACAACAAGAAGGTGTCACCTTTGCTAAGTGCATGGGGTGGTCTTACACCAACCTTCGAATGTGCTACACCCAACTGTTGCCTCGTGACCATTTGAGTGTTGGGGCACGGACATAATAGGTCTGATAGACCCTTCATCCTCTAAGGGACATAGACTTATTCTCGCCACTATGGATTACTTCTCCAAGTGGGCAGAGACAATGTCTTTACGAGAGGTTACAACACAACATGTTCTACAATTTTTCAAAAGCTAAATCGTCTACCATTTCAGTGTACCATGCAGAGTGATTTCCGCTAATGGGATAACCTTCAAGAGCACAAAGATCATCAATAAATCATCTACCATTTCAGTGTACCGTGCAGAGTGATTTCCGATAATGGGATAACCTTCAAGAGCACAAAGATCATCAATTTTATCAAAATACATGGGATAGACTGGAGGTACTATAAAATTTACTATGTCAGAGCAAACAGCCTAGTCGAGGCCTTCAATAAGACACTCATGCAGATCTTAAAGAAGAAATTGGACGAAAACAAAAGAGATTGGCAAATAAAACTATTAGAAGCTATGTGGGCCTACCAGACGACGTTTAGAACTCCTACTCAATGTACACCTTATGCACTTGTGTACGGGTCCGAGGCCGTACCGCCGTCAGAAGTACAGACACCGTCTCTCAAAGTCACCGTCACTAATCAAATCCCAACTGAAGAAAGTGCAAAACTCAGACTTGAAGAATTGGAAAGTCTCGAGGGAAAATGACTAGAAGCACAACAACATTTGGAACTTTACCAAGCAAGGATGGTGCAGGCTCATGACAAATTGGTCTGCCCGAGGGAGTTCAAAGTTGGTGACCTTGTTCTCGTTCTCAAAATACTTATTCTTGGGCACTAAAAAATAAGTGAAAAATTCAAACCAACTTGGGAGGGACCATTTGTCATAGAGAAGGTCTATTTGAGAGGAGATTACCAGCTGGTGGATTTTTGAGGCGAAAAACCATGCTACCAGTCAATGGCCGCTACCTGAAGACATATTACTCGACATGATGTTGCTTGAAATCAACTTTTAAAAATTTTAATTGTTATGGGGTTATTTATTTGTCCAAGCATCTGTGATTGGGTCCAAAATTTTGTAATAAAATTAACCTCAATAGATAGAAAATTTTGGAAATTGTTCACTTTAATTTCCTCTTTTTATCTCTAATTTTGAAATTGCATTAAAATCGAAATAAATTAAATATAAATAAATTAAATTAGAAATTTGCACCGGTATAAATTAAAACTTGTGTTTAATAAATTGCTCATTTTTTTTCTTGTTCATGGTGAATTTCAGTGCACTGATGTTTTTCTTTCTTCTGCAGAAAGATATCGGGACAAAAGCTGATTTTTGCCTTTAAAGATAGCTTAAATCTCACACTGAATAGTGAAAGGGCAGCTCAGGGTGGCATCATAGATTTTGACATAGGCTTCGGTCAGGTCAATGTAAACTATGAGGGTCCCCTGATGAACAAAGTTAGCCGCCAAAGAAATTAAGGGTTATCGCTGCTGTTGAGGATCAATACTAAAGAAGACTCCTCTCTGAAAAAGAAGAAAGTGATAACTCAACAAAATCTGATGGACAGGACCAGCTATTTACGGTCCATGATAACCACATCAACGGGGAATTTAATCAGTGCTGATGAAGAAAGGGTGTCGGATGCACCACTAAGAAGAACTCAACGCTGAAATGCTAATCGTCGCAAGCATAGAGCTTTTCTACATGAAGAAAAGAGGCGCTTGAAGGAAGTAGAAAATACACTCACTCTGATTCCTGAGGGGAAAATTTATGATCCTTGCATGAAAGAAACTTCTACTAGTCTGTCTATTACAGAGGAAGAGTCCGAGTTTCTTGTAGAGCAGATACCACCAGCAGTACCAGATGAACTTTACAGGGGTTGCCTGATGTGCAACATTGAAGTTCCTATTCAATCATCGACAGGAGAAGCATTCGTGGAATGATCAACATGCAATGTTCTTCACTTAGACCACTATAGTTCTTTTGAGGAGTTCATGGTCACCGACACGGGACGTCAGGAGACAACTTACCCAGACACTGATTCATATATTCCATTACGTACAGAGCCAAGTTAGACATGGTATCCTACAGATGTAGAGATGAGGTACCAGCCTCGATGATCTTAAAAGAACCCCATGACAAAACTGGAAAGGATGAATAGAGTTAATAAGCGAGAATTTGAATTCTATGAGGAAATACAAGGAAATTTTGTCAACATTCTGGAAGGCCTGGAGTTGTATACAGGGGTCCTCTCTGAAAATGATGAAAGAAGAATTCTAGACTACATTTTTGACCTAAGAGACAGAGGTTGAGTTGGACTACTAATGGAAATAACTTATTCAGAACCACAAAAGTGGATGCGAGGAAAAGGAAGGATAGCCATCCAATGTGGTTGTTGCTTCAATTTCACTAAAGATAGGTAAGGTACAGGATAGCCATCCAATGTTGTTGTTGCTTCAATTTCACTAAAGATAGGTAAGGTAACCCCCCATGTATCTTAAGAAATGATGAGGTGGATCTGATGCCTTCTAAAATTAAGAGGATGGTCAGATGGAGTATACTATCAGTCAATTGCATTCCAAATAGTTTTATAATCAACATCTATGATGAAGGAGATTGCATTCCCCCACATATAGACCATCATGATTTCGTGAGGCCCTTTTGAACGATGTCCTTCATGAGCAAAATCGTTAAACTATTCGAAAAAGAAATCGATGTTATCGACTCTGGGGAGTTCAGATGATCAATTGAGATTTCACTAACGATGGGTTCAATACTGATTCTTAATGGAAATGGAGCAGACTTAGCCAAGCACTGGGTTTCAGGGATACAACACCGCAGAGTGTATGTGACATTCAGGAGAATGGATAATAACAAGATTCCATATGGGTTCCGATCGGATCCATAGTTAGAGGAGCTTGCGCTCATACGAGCTACGAGATGGTTGCACCTCTAAGCACACATAAAAGGAATTCTTACCCTAGAGCGTGGCTTAGTAGGCCAGCTTGATCAAAAGCTTATCCTACCTTGATCAAAAGCTCATCCTACAGAGGACAGATAGACACTTTTTGTCACCTTTTTGTACTGTGTCAGAGCAACATATATGATATGTACTCAACATATGATATTTCAGATGTATTCAACAAGATTGTCTCTTTAGATTGTCTCTTTTGATAGATTGTCTCTTTTGATGCTTTCAGCATGTATTCAGTTTGTAATACTTTTTTGAAGCAGATTAATGAAATTTCTTTCAGAGTTCCACATGTTTATCAAATTGCTTTTTGTGCGGTTGATAAAGAGCCGTAGAACCATACGTTGGTTCTGAATTATAATGAATGAAGAACAATATAATGAAAGTTAAATATTAAAACTTAAATTTGTTTTTGAAAATCAAACAATGAAAATTAAATTTTGACAATGTACTTGTTGACCTCACTTTTGGTTGAGGTCTAGTTTTTCCTCCTTAGTAGCCTAGGGCCTAGCCGTAGGACTTTCTTGTTGACTACTTCTAGAGAACTAGAAAAGGAACCCTCACCATTACAAACTCTAAACTCTTCTTTGCTCAACCTGAAGTTCTACATGTTGGTCCTAACCTCTAGCACTTACCCAGAGCTTAGTACGTGGGGTCAATATGAGGAAGCTCAAGGGGCATCCCGATAGGACTACTTAGCCTTAAGGTTGACCCTGGGTGTTGCTCTAGAGCTATTTCAATCACTTGCATATCCTTACTTGTACTCACTTTCACTCACAACCCTAAACTCAACTTGTTTGATCTCTTGATCTTTTGGAAGACTCATGTAGATGGTCCCCTAGACCCACTATGACCAGTACATGAAGGACCCAAAGTAGGGGATTCCATTGGTCCATGGCTCAAATAGGGTGGTTAACACCTCAATTTCACCAAAATATCCAACTTGGCCTTTTTCTCCCCCAAATCTAGCCAAATTACCTAAACACCCCCAAAACCCCAAATTTGACCAAAATTCTCAATTTCACCCAATCTACCCAAATTTGTTCAAAAGTCATTTCAGATCATTTCAAACCACCCAAATTGCCCAAAATCACCCAAAATTAACAAAATATCCCCAAATTTGCCAAAATTACCAAAATAACTTTGGTGGCCCAAATTTTCCCAAAACCCTCAAAATCATTTTAAATATCCCCAAAACCAATTTGAACTCTTCAATTGAACCCAATTTGACTATTTTGACTAAAAACCCCAAATTGCCCTAAGGCCTAATTTCTCCAAATTCACCTTAAATGTCCCCCAATTTCATCCCAATTTTCCCCAATTTCAATTCTAAACTCAAATTCATCATGCCTATGATAATTTCAAACCAAATCCAAGTCCAATTGACCCACATTTGAGTCCAATTTTAACCCAAATAAAAAAAAACCCAATTTAGCCTAAAATCAAAATCCCACTAAATTGAACCCCCAAATGTTTCCCATTGCCTCAATTGTGCATCATAAACTCTTTGAAACATTCCCACACATCAAATTGAACCTTCAATTGGCCTTGGTAAATCCTCAATTTCACGTAAAATCAACTTGGACCAAAACCCCCAATTTGCCTCAATTTTGGCTATGTCTCTAAATGTCACCTAGTTTAATGCTCAGGCCCAAAAATTGACAGCCAATTTATGTTGAAAACTCTACATGATATTACCCTAGACCATTTTGAGCCATCAATTTGGACCTAGCGAACTCTACATGATATTCCCCTAGACCATTTTGAGCCATCAATTTGGACCCAGCCCATGCTAAGCCCAAGTCTAACCCAACATACCCAAATTCATCAAATGTCTAAATTCCTTCAAATTGGCCCACCAAATTAACTCAAAATTACTCCAAATATTTTCTAAATTCTTTGTGACAATCATACACACCAAATTGCTTAATCAGTTGAGTCCAGTATCATGGCTAGCCTAACTCAAACCCAACTTCAAGACAATTTGACTCAAATTGAACCCCTTTAACAAAATTGACATAGACATGCCGACATAGCCATGCCTAAGTGACCAAATTAATGCCACCACCGCCACCAAGCGCACCCTAGTGACCAGCCTAGACCCACTTAAACCAGCCAAGGTGGGATATGGACCAATGGTTCCCCAAATTAAGGGATTTCATCCCATTTTCGGGTCTAAACCAAAATATCTCCACCATCATTACAAAACATTAGTGGTTAATCATAATTAACCCTCCCCTTGGCTCATCTGACTTCTTTGACCACTACCCTTGGCCCTGCTGGCTGGCCTAGTGGCCGAAAAATCCTAAAACTGACAGCCACCTCCCCTCGATCGAAATCTAATTTCTAATTTCACCCATCCAATGTGCCTAGCCTTGATTGGCCTTTAGAAATCTACAGCCATCCACCTCAACACCCAAGTGCACATGAATTGAAGCCTTGAGCTCCACCCTAAGCCATTCTCTGGCTGGCCTAGTGGCCGAAAAATCCTAAAACTGACAGCCACCTCCCTTTGATCGAAATCTAATTTCACCCATCCAATGTGCCTAGCCTTGATTGGCCTTTAGAAATCTACAGCCATCCACCTCAACACCCAAGTGCACATGAATTGAAGCCTTGAGCTCCACCCTAAGCCATTCTATTTAAACCCTTCCTCCATGGACAAAAGGGAGATCTTGAATTTTCTTGGGGAAACTCTTTCAAATTGCTCCCAGAGCTCCTCCAAGACTCCTTAAACTCATTGCAACCATCTCTTGGCCATTTTTCCCACCACATGGCTCCATTTTGGCTCAATTTTTGAACTCAAAATTAGCTCAAAATCAGGGCCATTTTTCTCACCCACCACATTCTATTTAAACCCAAAAAACTTCCCTAAACCTTAAATTGAACCGCTCTTGAGCCTCCCCAGAGTAAGGGAGGAATATCCTCATTGAAATCCCCCTCTTTTGAGCTCTCTGATACACCTAAAATATATAGTATTTTTAGACACGATTTTATACCTATTTTTGAGATATTGCACTTTATTGGAAGGTATTTTTGTGTTTTTATTGCAGATACAAGTAAAAATGGAAAAAATGCTTAAAAGAGTGAAACAAGATCAAATTTGGAGCAAAAAGGTGAAAAATTATGCAAAATAGTTTTGACACCTAAGCATCAGATCCGGCGCTTAAGCGCCAGTTAAATAGAGAAGGTCACGCCTAAGCGCCTAAACCCCATGCTTAAGCACCAGTGGTAGCTACTAGATGAGTAAAATAGGTTTTCACAAATTTTGAAGAGGTTTTTGTGGCACCCATTGGCTTAGTAGGTGGTTGTAACCACCATGGATGAAAATTATCATGAAAGGATGCGTCCCTTGGGAAAATACATCAAATCAAGACACATTTTGAAG
>NW_018165220.1:142721-144727 GCF_001263595.1 Phalaenopsis equestris
CTTAGTATCCCAATATATATAAATTAAAAGTTAAATTCTTATTTTTCTTTGGGATCAAGTTTTTAGTTTTGTTGTAAAGTAAGGAAATATAAGTGAAATATAATCTGAATTATTGTTGTACTGTGTATATCAGCAGTATCTAGAGATCAAATTTTTGGCGCCGCTGCCGAGGAGAAATTTATTTTAAAAGCAAATTTCTATTTTTAGAAAGTCTTATTTAATCTTTAAGTTATCTTATCTTATTTTATTTTGTTTTATTTATTTTATTTTATTTTATTATATATTAGTGTATGCATAGTTCAGGTTCTGAAGGACTAGTGCCCTACGATTCTGAATTAGAAAGAAATATTAGAAAAATCAGAAAAACTAAAAATATTAAAAATCTTAAAAAATCCAAAAAAATTACATAAATGGCAAACCAAAATAATCAAAATGCTGAAATTCATCAAGATTTTAGAACTTTAAGAGATTATGACAACCCTACTATAGATGAACTGCATTGTAGTATTCAAAAACCTACTGTAGTGGCTAATTCATTTGAGCTTAAACCTGCTATTATCCAAAGGGTATCAAATAATCAGTTTGGGGGATCACCAACTGAGGATCCAAATTTACATCTTACCAATTTTCTAGAATTGTGTGCTACATTTAAATACGATGGCGTTTCAGATGATGCCATAATACTTAGGTTATTTGCTTTCTCACTAAGAGATAAAGCTTAGATGTGATTGAATTCGTTAGCACCTGGATCTATCAGAACTTGGGGTGATTTAGCAAAAAAATCTCATGCTAAATATTTTCCACCATAAAAAACTGTGAAGCTTAGAAATGATATTACATCTTTTAATCAGTTTGAAGGGGAATCTATTTATGAAGCATGGAAACGATCTAAAGAACTCTTAAGAATGTGTCCACACCATGTTATACCAGATTGGTTAATAATTTAAACCTTTTATAATCGATTAACTAGTTCTCTTAGATCTGCGATGTCATTGCTGGTGGTTCATGATGTCAACACCATTTTATGACGCTTAGGCTTTAATTGAAGAGATGGATACCAATAATTTTCAATGGTCTTCTGAGAGGGATCTAAAGAAAGTACCCAATATTCATGAAACTGATGCATTTACTATGTTAGCAAATCAAGTTGCTACAATTTCAAGGAAGTTAGACGAATTTGGAATGAATTTTTCTCAACTAATTTTCATGATTGAAGAGAGTTCATTGGGCTAAATGGTAGATTCTCAAACATCATTAGAGACTTTGAATGCCATAAATAATAAGTAGAATAACCCATATTCCAATTATTATAACCTAGGTTGGATAGGTTAGGTTGGAAGAACCATCCCAACTTTAACTGGAATAGCAATTCGGGTGGTAATAATCAGCAATGGGGGAACAACCTAGTAAACCCATTGGGAAACTGGAGCAAACAAGGGAATATTAATTATAGATCTACTTATCCTCTAGGAATCAACCATAATACATAATTTAAGGATAAGAAGTTATCTATAAAAGAAGTGGTGTTACAAATGGGTAATCAGTTACAAAGTCAAGGAGCTACAATTAGAAATATTGCGAATCAACTTGGGCAAATTACAAGTTACAAGTTCATTAAGTACCCAAGGAACACTTCCTATTAATACTGAATCAAATCCAAAAGACCAAAATAAAGAGCAAGTTAAAGCCGTACAACTTAGAAACGAAAGAGAGTTGGAAGGTAGGGTTCAAAAAGAGATTGAAGTATAGAGAGAAGAAATTGAAGAATCGAATGAGGACGCTCCGAAAGATTCTGTAAGACCTATTTCTCCATTGAAAATTGATTTAGAAAAACCACCATCTCCATTTCCTCAGGGACTTTGACAACATAAATTAGATAAGCAATTTTCAAAATTTATGGAAATATTTAAGAAGCTTACAATCAATATTCCATTTGCTGAAGCCTTAGAACAAATGCAAAGTTATGTAAAGTTTATGAAGGATATTCTCAATAGAAAAAGGAAGTT
>NW_018165220.1:144797-146081 GCF_001263595.1 Phalaenopsis equestris
CATGTGCAATAGGAGACAGATTTTATGGGAAAGCTTTATGTGATTTAGGTGTAAGCATTAACCTTATGCCATTATCAAAATTTAAAAGATTAGGATTAGGAGAAATAACCCCTACTACTGTAACTCTACAGTTAGCAGATCATTCAATAACCTATCCTAAAGGAGTTATAAAAGATGTCCTAATGAAAGTTCTTTCCTGTTGATTTCATTGTGTTAGATATGGAGGAAGATAGAGAGCTACCTATCATTTTGGGGAGACCTTTCCTAGCCACAAAAAGAGCAATGATAGATGTGCAAAAAGGGGAATTAACAATGCACGTCAATGATAATATTGTTATTTTTTAACATTTCAAATCAATGAAATACCCTGTAAAAAGTAAAAATGATGAATTTTATAGAATGGATGCTATATGTATATGAGCCAATGTCATTTAAAGAATACTTATGAAGAAAAATCTGAAGAAAAAGATTTGGAACAAGAGAAAGAAGAGGAATTAGATCAATGTGTAAACCTTTTTAAGGAAGATTCAAGTTATGTTCAAGAAAGTTTTGACATTTTGGACACTATAGACAAAGATAAATGATAGACAAAGATAAATCATGTTTTCCATCTATTGCAAACCTCCAGAACATGAGTTGAAATTACTTCCTAAATATTTAAAATTTGTCTTTTTAGGAGATTCCTCTACTTTACCTATTATAATTTCCTTGAAGTTAATATAGTAAGAAGAAGAAAAGCTGATGAAAATTTTGAAAAATTTTAAGAAAGCCTTCGGATGGACAATTGCCGATTTTAAATGAATCAGTCCTTAAATTTGTACGCATAGAATTAATCTGGAAGAAAACTGCAAACCCAGGGCTGATCCAAAAAGGAGATTAAATTTTGTTATGAAAGAGGTTGTTAAGAAAGAAATTTTAAAGTGGTTAGATGCTGGAATTATCTGCCCTATTTTAGATACTGCATGGGTTAGTCCAATTCACTATGTTCCTAAGAAAGGAGGAGTAACTGTAACTGTGAATGAGCATAATGAGTTAATACCTACTAGACAAGTTACAGGGTGGCAAATATACATTGATTATAGAAAATTAAATCTTTCCGCTAGGAAAGATCATGTTCCACTACCCTTTCTAGATCAAATGCTGGATAGACTGGCTGGGCATAAATATTTTTGTTTTCTGAATGGATATACCGGTTATCACCAAATTCAAATATCTCTTGAGGGTCAAGAGAAAAAAAACATTTACCAGTCCTTATGGTACTTTTGCTTTTAGAAGAATGCCCTT